>NC_069500.1:1156205809-1156375809 GCF_027579735.1 Bombina bombina
AATTCCTCTTCAAAGGATGTTTAGTCCACTTCTGTCCCCTTTTCCCCGCAGACCCAAGTTAAAAAGTGTCAGCAAAGTGTATAGCAAAGGGAGCTGTTTGTTTCTTTATGTTGGTTTAGGAGGAGGAAGTGTATTTTTGCTCTGTACAGTCCTTTAACTATATTAGTCCAGACCCTTCTATATGTATAATCCAAGACTGTTTTCTGCCTCTTTATATGCTTCCTGCGGTTTGTATCATTTTGATGTACATCCAGTTAGGGTAACAGCAGGGACAGACTACCAAAAAAGATATCAGCATAGAGTAAGTTAACTTGATATTGTCCGTTTCTTAGACCATAGCTTGGGGGGTATTTATGTTGAATACTAAGCCACAGGTCCTGGGCCCTACATATAGCAGGTAATCCCTCTCACTAGACTTAAGGATTCTGCACCCAGTTAGCCCCGTTTACTTATATTCCCCGATCTGCTGTAGTATTTTCTCCCACGTCTGTACCTGTTACCCTTTACTTTATATATACCGTTCATACACCAAACAAGGTACTTATCTTATTTTCCTGGTCGCCATTTGCGCTGCGTGAAGTTTCAGTCTGTCCCTTCTACCCTCTGTGCAACAATGTACCTGCACTGTTGTTCCGCTTACTTCCTTGACTTGACGGCGGTTTATGAGGTTCCCTGCTGGGGCCCGCCAGTGATGCTTTTGTCTGGGACGCCTGTATATGGCCAAGTGGCTTAGTATAGCCAAGGGATACTCCGGTATTCTCTGCCCACGTTGTCCAAGTGGGCCTTCTGGGTCAGCGTGCTGTTTGATGCTATGTGCGCTCTCTCTCCTCCTGCACTTTCCGGTCTCACACCTGACCTCTGCCGTTGTACCGCTCCTTGGTGTTTGGTCTCAGCGTGTAATCCCAACCGCCTAGAGGATCAAATACTGGAGCTTGGCTTTTCGCCGATGGTTCTCTGCAGACGCTGAGCTGCGCGCCTGTTCACATGACCACTTCCGTCGGAAGTCCAAGTCAGAGATCACTCAGGGAGGTTTTAGCTGCTCTGAATGACTGTGATACAATTGCAGTGCCAGAGAAATTGTGTAGACTGGATAAATACTATGCAGTGCCGGTGTGCACTGATGTTTTTCCAATACCTAAAAGGTTTACAGAAATTATTACTAAGGAATGGGATAGACCAGGTGTGCCGTTCTCTCCCCCTCCTGTTTTTAGAAAAATGTTTCCGATAGACGCCACCACACGGGAGACAGTTCCTAAGGTGGAGGGAGCAGTTTCTACTCTAGCAAAGCGTACCACTATCCCTGTCGAGGACAGTTGTGCTTTCTTAGATCCAATGGATAAAAAGTTAGAGGGTTACCTTAAGAAAATGTTTATTCAACAAGGTTTTATCCTACAGCCCCTTGCATGCATTGCTCCTGTCACTGCTGCTGCGGCATTCTGGTTTGAGTCTCTGGAAGAGGCTTTACAGGTAGCGACTCCATTGGATAAAATACTTGACAAGCTTAGAGCACTTAAGCTAGCCAATTCTTTTGTTTCTGATGACATTGTTCATTTGACTAAACTAACGGCTAAGAATTCTGGTTTTGCTATCCAGGCGCGCAGAGCGCTATGGCTTAAATCATGGTCAGCTGACGTTACTTCAAAATCTAAGCTGCTTAACATTCCCTTCAAGGGGCAGACCCTATTTGGGCATGGTTTGAAGGACATTATTGCTGATATCACTGGAGGAAAAGGTCATGCCCTTCCTCAGGATAGGTCCAAATCAAGGGCCAAACAGTCTAATTGTCGTGCCTTTCGAAACTTCAGGGCAAGTGCGGCATCAACTTCCTCAAATGCAAAACAAGAGGGAACTTTTGCTCAGTCCAAGACGGTCTGGAGACCTAACCAGACCTGGAACAAGGGTAAGCAGGCCAAAAAGCCTGCTGCTGCCTCTAAGACAGCATGAAGGAACGGCCCCCTATCCGGTAACGGATCTAGTAGGGGGCAGACTTTCGCTCTTCGCCTAGGCGTGGGCAAGAGATGTCCAGGATCCCTGGGCGTTGGAAATTATATCCCAGGGATATCTTCTGGACTTCAAGGCTTCCCCCCCAAAAGGGAGATTTCACCTTTCACAATTATCTGCAAACCAGATAAAGAGAGAAGCATTCTTACACTGTGTACAAGACCTCCTAGTTATGGGAGTGATCCATCCAGTTCCAAAGGAGGAACAGGGACAGGGATTTTACTCAAATCTGTTTGTGGTTCCCAAAAAAGAGGGAACCTTCAGACCAATTTTGGATCTAAAGATCTTAAACAAATTCCTCAGAGTTCCATCATTCAAGATGGAGACTATTCGTACCATCCTACCTATGATCCAGGAGGGTCAATACATGACTACAGTGGATTTAAAGGATGCTTATCTGCACATTCCGATACACAAAGATCATCATTGGTTTCTCAGGTTTGCCTTCCTAGACAGGCACTACCAGTTTGTAGCTCTTCCCTTTGGGTTAGCTACAGCCCCAAGAATTTTTACGAAGATTCTGGGGTCGCTTCTGGCGGTCCTAAGGCCACGGGGCATAGCAGTGGCCCCTTATTTAGACGACATCCTGATTCAGGCGTCAAACTGCCAAATTGCCAAGTCTCATACGGACATAGTATTGGCATTTCTGAGGTTGCATGGGTGGAAGGTGAACGAGAAAAAGAGTTCTCTATCCCCCCTCACAAGAGTTTCCTTCCTAGGGACTCTGATAGATTCTGTAGAAATGAAAATTTACCTGACGGAGTCCAGGTTATCAAAACTTCTAAATTCCTGCCATGTTCTTTATTCCATTCCTCGCCCTTCGGTGGCTCAGTGCATGGAAGTAATCGGCTTAATGGTAGCGGCAATGGACATAGTGCCGTTTGCACGCCTACATCTCAGACCGCTGCAACTCTGCATGCTCAGTCAGTGGAATGGGGATTACACAGATTTGTCCCCTCTACTGAATCTGGACCAAGAGACCAGGGATTCTCTTCTCTGGTGGCTATCTCGGGTCCATCTGTCCAAAGGTATGACCTTTCGCAGGACAGATTGGACAATTGTAACAACAGATGCCAGCCTTCTAGGTTGGGGTGCAGTCTGGAACTCCCTGACGGCTCAGGGATCGTGGACTCAGGAGGAGTCACTCCTTCCAATATACATTCTGGAACTAAGAGCGATATTCAATGCTCTTCAGGCTTGGCCTCAGCTAGCGACAATGAGGTTTATCAGATTTCAGTCGGACAACATCACGACACTGGCTTACATCAACCATCAAGGGGGAACAAGGAGTTCCCTAGCGATGTTAGAAGTCTCAAAGATAATTCGCTGGGCAGAGATTCACTCTTGCCACCTATCAGCTATCCATATCCCAGGTGTAGAGAACTGGGAGGCGGATTTTCTTAGTCGACAGACTTTTCATCCGGGAGAGTGGGAACTCCATCCGGAGGTGTTTGCACAATTGGTTCATCGTTGGGGCGAACCAGAACTGGATCTCATGGCGTCTCGCCAGAATGCCAAGCTTCCTTGTTACGGATCCAGGTCCAGGGACCCCAAGGCAACGCTGATAGATGCTCTAGCAGTGCCTTGGTCCTTCAACCTGGCTTATGTGTTTCCACCGTTTCCTCTGCTCCCTCGTCTGATTGCCAAAATCAAGCAGGAGAGAGCATCGGTGATCTTGAAAGCGCCTGCGTGGCCACGCAGGACTTGGTATGCAGATCTGGTGGACATGTCATCCTTTCCACCATGGACTCTGCCGCTGAGACAGGACCTTCTACTTCAAGGTCCTTTCAACCATCCAAATCTAATTTCTGTGAGGCTGACTGCCTGTAGATTGAACGCTTGATTTTATCAAAGCGTGGTTTCTCCGAGTCAGTCAGGAAAATCTATCATAAGATATGGCGTAAATATCTTTATTGGTGTGAATCCAAGGGCTACTCATGGAGTAAGGTCAGGATTCCCAGGATATTATCTTTTCTCCAAGAAGGATTGGAGAAAGGATTGTCAGCTAGTTCCTTAAAGGGACAGATTTCTGCTCTGTCTATTCTTTTGCACAAGCGTCTGGCGGATGTTCCAGACGTTCAGGCATTTTGTCAGGCTTTAGTTAGAATCAAGCCTGTGTTTAAACCTGTTGCTCCACCTTGGAGCTTAAATTTGGTTCTTAAAGTTCTTCAGGGGGTTCTGTTTGAACCTCTTCATTCCATAGATATCAAACTTTTATCTTGGAAAGTTCTTTTTTTGGTAGCTATTTCCTCGGCTCATAGAGTGTCCGAGTTATCTGCCTTACAATGTGATTCTCCTTATCTGATCTTCCATGCAGATAAGGTAGTTCTGCGTACCAAACCTGGGTTTTTACCTAAGGTGGTATCTAATAAGAATATCAATCAGGAGATTGTTGTTCCATCATTGTGTCCTAATCCTTCTTCAAAGAAGGAATGTCTATTACACAATCTTGACGTGGTTCGTGCTTTAAAGTATTACTTACAAGCTACTAAAGATTTTCGTCAAACATCTGCTTTGTTTGTTGTCTTCTCTGGACAGAGGAGAGGCCAAAAGGCTTCGGCAACCTCTCTTTCTTTTTGGCTAAGGAGTTTAATACGCTTAGCTTATGAGACTGCTGGCCAGCAGCCTCCTGAAAGGATTACAGCTCATTCTACTAGAGCTGTGGCTTCCACATGGGCCTTTAAAAATGAGGCTTCTGTTGAACAGATTTGCAAGGCGGCAACTTGGTCTTCGCTTCATACCTTTTCAAAATTCTATAAATTTGATACTTTTGCTTCTTCAAAGGCTATTTTTGGGAGAAAGGTTTTACAGGCAGTGGTACCTTTCCGTTTAAGTACCTGCCTTGTCCCTCCCTTCATCCGTGTACTTTAGCTTTGGTATTGGTATCCCACAAGTAATGGATGATCCGTGGACTGGATACACCTTACAAGAGAAAACATAATTTATGCTTACCTGATAAATGTATTTCTCTTGTGGTGTATCCAGTCCACGGCCCGCCCTGTCATTTTAAGGCAGGTATTTTTTAATTTTAAACTACAGTCACCACTGCACCCTATGGTTTCTCCTTTCTCTGCTTGTCTTCGGTCGAATGACTGGATATGGCAGTTAGGGGAGTAGCTATATAACAGCTCTGCTGTGGGTGATCCTCTTGCAACTTCCTGTTGGGAAGGAGAATATCCCACAAGTAATGGATGATCCGTGGACTGGATACACGACAAGAGAAATAAATTTATCAGGTTAGCCGAAAACATGTAAAATCATATTTATGCAATATTCATATTTAGTGTTTAACTGTTTATGTAAAGATGTCAGATTCCAATGGTCTTCACATAGGGGAATATGTCTAAGTATGTATAAATAGATATTCCTATATATATATCTATATATAATCATATAGATATTTAGGTACAGATATTTTTTTTTTTTTATAAAAATAAAAAAAAATCTTATATATGTTGTGATGTTCGAAGTTAGGCTTTTTGCGTGCTTTGGATTAGCGCTTGTGACAAGACTTTTTTTCTTTCAACTTGTAACACCCACGCAAAAAGCATACTTTTAGTGAAGTTTAACATGCGCTAAATAGCGCATCATTTGTAATGTATTCATAAGTGGAAGATATGTAAGAAATTGTCCACATTTTACAACCTTTTTTATTTTTTTAATCTTCAGGATCACAGGCATACACACAAATGCCAAATAAATTATTAACCAATTGCAAACTTTGCAGTTATTAGTGTAATAATACAGAAATGCATAAATACTATTATATTCATCAGAGACAGTCAGAGAAGTATACATTTTAAAAACCCTAACTAAAAATTGTTCTACCTTTTAAATAGTGTTTAGCGCCTGCATCACTATATTTTAAAACGATACAAAACACATATGACATAACATTAAGAAATCTGCATAATGAAACCATAAACTTTCCTTATTTATTTTGTCCCCTTTTTTCTAATTTAAATCTGAAAATTTTGGATTTTTCTCAGAGTTGGAAAAGCAACCTGCTGCTTAACCCTGCTTTATATCTGCCCCAACTGGTTTCATTGTTTGCTAAACAATGAGGTTTTTAATAACTTAAAGCTAGCCTTGTCTTTTGCATTCTCAAGCCTGTATTGTCTGCTCAAATAGGGCAAGCAGTTGGTGGAGTTTGGTTATTGAAAAACAATTGCAGCAAAAAGTTGTTAATTTTATTTAAAAATTATTTGTTGTGGCTGGTATGTTAGTACATAGCTAGGCATTAGAAATGTCTTGTAATTACTAGGTGTTTAGTGTCCCTTTAAATGATACGAAAAGGGACAAAATAAAAGTGTATTGTAAAGTAGTTTTTTAAACTACACATAGTTATATTACAATTTTATAGTGCTTTCTGTCCCTTTAAGAAGTAATAGTACATACATTACAGCTGGTTTGCCCAGTGTAAGGCACACAGTTTTATAAAGTGCGTTCTGTATAGCTTTGCACCAATCTTCCTATACTACTCACTAGTTCACACACTTGCAGCACACATGACCTATCTGCTTTCTTTTCTACTTGGTTTATTTGACTGTGGCCTGTTGATAAAAAGACTTGCAGCACCTCTGCTGCCGCATAACGGTCCTTTTCTGTAGAGTTTGTAAACAGTTTTCACTGGGTGTGAAATAATTGCAGTATGGCCCCTCCTTTAAAAAACCTCTGCATCTCCTGCATTGTACTGTTGTAACATCTCTGTAGCACGGCTTCTGATGTGATTACAATCTATTGTTCAGTTGCCAATGCAGTGCGGATAGTAAGGTCAGCAGCTCAGTGTTTTTGTTGCCAGCTTGTAGATTACAATTGTCTAATAATTCCGATTATCCTAGCTTGTGAAGGTATAATCTAGATTTTATTAAAGACACAGAGACGAGTATTTTGCATATCTTTCTTTATACTACTCAATGCAGCCTTTTAAAGTAATGATACAGAAGTGAATAAAAACATTAAAACAATACAGATAAAACATGTAGAACATAAGTAGCCAATGAAATGGGTACTTTAGAGAAAACAGAAAAAATTGACCAATAGGATGTATCATAGCTCCCATAAACTGTCCAATACGAGCCCCAACTTCCTCTTTCTTGCTTGAAGCTGAAGATCCAGAGATTACAAACAACAGAAACCAGTTCCAATATGAAAACGAGAACCAACAGAAAAATAGCAATCCAAAAGGACTTGAGGAGACTTCTTTTAAATCCAAAACTTTGAGGTGAAGCAGAAAACCAGGATTCTTTGAACTTGGAGAAGAACTTCTGAGGATTTGAAGGGATTGATTGTAGAGACGAATGAAGAGGGATGAAACCACTTTTCAATAAGTCTTCATGATTAGTTGGTAACTGAAACCAAACATAATGTTAATAATGATAAAACAACAAATGGGAGGGTACATGTAGAGGTGGGAAAATACTCGTCTCTGTGTCTTTAATAAAATCTAGATTATACCTTCACAAGCTAGGATAATCGGAATTTTATTACAAGCACAGAGACTCCTATTTTGCAAGTTTAAAGCAAATATTAAATAAGTAAATTGTTAGCTGGATGAAGAATGGGTTTGAAATAAAACTGTTTGAAAATAGAGTCCGAGGACCAATCTGCAGAAAATAAAATTTGTTGTAAAGGAGCCGCTTTGAGAAAGGCTTTAGAAGCAGCGGAACCTCTAACAGAGTGAGCAGAAAATATTGAAATATCAATACCTGCTTCTTTCATAACCCACTTCACCCAGCGTGAAATAGAAGTATTAGAGACAGGAGAATGAGGAGGAACAAAAGAAATAAAGAGTTGATTAGAAGATGAAGATCTGAAAGGAAAAGTTCTAGATTCATATTCTTTGAGACATTTAACCACACAAAGGGAAGGTTCAGAAGGTAAAAAGGGATAGAAAATAGAAGAAGAAAAAGTTTTTGTTCTTCAAGATAAGAAAAAATGTAACTCCTTCAGGAGAAAAAACTTTAGAATTAAAGTCCAAAGCACCAACATCAGAAACCCTACGAAAAGAAATGAGACATAATAAGGTAGCTAATTTAGCAGAAAGTTGTTTTAGGGAAAGAAGGTTATTGGAAGGCCAAGATTTAAAAAGAGAGAAAATTTTTTCCACGTCCCAGAAAGAATTGTATTTGGGAGTAGGAGGACGTTTAAGTCTAATGGCTTTTAAAAGTCTACAAATGAGAGGATGTTGACCGATAGGAAAATTATTCAATAAAGTGTGTTTAGCCGAAATAGCAGATCTATATAAATTAATAGATCTGTAGGCTAAACCCGATTCAAAAAGGGAGGACAAGAAATTGATAATATGATTTAAATCAGCTGAAAGGGGATCCAAGTTCCTAGCCAAGCACCAGCGAGACCATTTTGTCCATGCGTAAAAATAAGATTTCCGGGTGCCTGGGGCCCAAGATTCTTGCATGAGAGATTTAGCTCCTTCAGAAAGTCCTTCGAGAGGGCAGGAATCCCCGAAATTGACCAAGCTATGAGACGGAGAGAATCTTGAAGAATGAGTTCGTGAAAATCTTCTTCTGGGTTGGACAGTAAATGAGGAAGATGAGGAAGGAGAATGGGAAGTTTGAATGACATTTCCAGAAGAGAAGGGTACCACGGTTGAGTTGGCCAAAGTGGAGTTACTATCAGGAGAGAAATTTTGTCCCTGCGAACTACCGAAATCGTTCTCGAAATCATCGAGAAGGGAGGGAAGGCATATGCTCCCTGAGGAGGCCAGAGTTGGAGAAAGGCGTCTATTGCAGCTGCTTCTGGATCCGGTCTCCAACTGTAATAAGGAAGAATTTGAAAATTTAGACGAGAAGCAAAGAGATCTAAATTGAAAGGACCTCTGAGATGAGAGAGAGAAAGAAAAACTTTCCTGTCGAGTTTCCAGTTGCTGAAATCCGTCAGAAAACGGGAACCCCAATCCGCAGCGGTGTTTGAAAGACCCGGAATATATTCTGCCTTCACAGAAATATTCCTGTCTAAACACAAGTGAATGAATTCTTTGGTAATATTGGATAGGTCTCTGGATTTCGTACCTCCTAAACGGTTCAGATAACGAACTGCAGAGATATTGTCCATGCGGAGGAGAATGGTAACTGGAGAAGAGTTTTTTACAAAACTCTTGACAGCGAAAGAACCCGCTAACAGTTCTAGACAATTTATATGGAATCTCTTTTCTGAGAGAGACCACTTTCCTCCTGTGATGGAAGGACCGCATCGAGCACCCCAACCGGATCTGCTGGCGTCTGATTCGATGATAAGGTCTGGGGAATTGCCAAAAATAGCTCTCCCATTCCATGCTTCCATGTGAGAGAGCCACCAGGAGAGTTCCTCTTTGGCTTCTGGTGAAAGTTGAATTAAGTGAGAGTATGAGAAACCTTTTTGTAAATGGCAAATTTTTAGTCGTTGTAATTCTCGATAATGTAGAGGAGCAGGAAATATAGCCTGAATAGAGGATGAAAGTAACCCTACTATCCTGGCTATATTCCTGATGGGAACAAATTGAGCTGAGAGGGTACGAGATATTTCTTTCTTGATATTCTTTATTTTGTCTGGAGGTAGACTGAGAGTAGATTTGGAAGTATCTATGGAGAATCCCAGAAAAATTAGAGATTGAGAAGGAGTTAAAACAGATTTCTGTTTGTTTATAATAAAACCTAGATTCTCCAGAAGATGAATGGTAAGGGATAATTGATCTCGTAGAGACAAACAACTTTGGTTCATGATCAGAATGTCGTCTAAGTAAATAATTAGACGGACTCCTCTGAGTCTCAACCAGGCCATAACTGGTTTTAGTAATTTTGTAAATATCCAAGGAGCTGAAGAAAGACCAAAAGGAAGGCAAGTAAAGCTCCACAATTGGTCTTTCCAGGGAAAAGTTAGGAATTTCCGATGTTCCGGTGCAATTGGGACGGTCAAGTAAGCATCTGTGAGGTCTAAACGAACTAACCAATCGTTTTCCCTGAGACAGTCTCTTAACAGATGAATTCCTTCCATTTTGAAATGATGGTAGGAAACAAAGGAGTTTAGTTCTCTTAGGTTTATAACCGGACGAAAATGTCCGTTTTTCTTTTTTACCAGGAAAAGGTTGCTGATGAATAAGTCTTGAGAAAATTCTGTTTTTTGAATAGCCCGTTTTTGAAAAAGACTTAAAACCTCTGATTGAACGAGATTTTGATCCTCTATTGAAAATTGAATGGGACGAGGTCTTAAGATCTGAATAGGAGGGGAGGAAAATTCTATCAGGACACCTTGAACTGATTGAAGTATCCAAGGGTCTGAAGTTATTAAATTCCAATTTTGAACGAAAACAGAGAGTCTGCCACCAACATTTTCTGGGAAAGAAGGAAGAGAAGAAGGAAAAAGTGGACTTACTTGAAGGGGTTTTTTTTTTTTTTTTTTTTTTTTTTTTTTTTGAAACTGTTGTTGTTGGAATTGAGGCCTTGTCTGATAGTTTGTGCGGCCAGGAAAGCGACCTCTGCCTTTCCCGGCCCTGTCGGAAAAACTATTAGGATAAAAAATTTTACGAACTGAAGTTCTGACTTTATTAAGATTTGAAAAAGTATTAATATAATTATTGAGGTCTTTAAGGAAAATATCCCCAAAAAGAAGACCATTAACATCAGAGTCAATTTCGTTATTAGCATTGTCACAAATCTTGGGATCAATTTTCCGTAGAATGTTCTTTCTACGTTCTATAATAATTGCTGAATTAGCATTTCCAACAAAAGAGAGGATTCTTTGAACCCATTCTCTAACTAAAAATGGATCAAGAAGGGAATTTTCCAAAACAGCCTGCTCAGAAATTTCAAAAAGTTTGGAAATAGGGCCAACTGAGTCTAAAAGTTTATCCTGGCATGTTTTCCATGCCCGATCCATGCCCTTCTTGACTTTATAGCCAGGGGAGCCAATAAATTTAATAATTTTTGGGTCAATTTCAGGAGTTATACAGGAATTTTTTGGAAGAAGGGGACGAGGGCATTCAGCTCTCATTTTGTTGCGAGAGTCTTTTTTGAGGGGAAATTTTAATTGGAAATCAATAAAATTGGCCACATCTAAAGAAGGGCACCATTCGGAGGATCTAGGGTGATGAAGATCATCCGCACAAAATCTTGGGTTACCAAGACAATCAAAAAATTTAGAATTTCCATTTTTTGAGGACTTAGATTTTTTAATAGATTTTTTAATAGATTTTTTACATTTTTTAGCTTTAGGGGAATCAGAATCTGAGGATAAATTATCTGATATATCCTCAAAATTAGAATCAGAATTTTCTTCAGTAGAGGAAACTGAATCGGAGGATAAGACCACATTTTTTGATTTTTTCAGAGATAAAGACTCAGAAATTTTTGATCCCATATGTGACCCCTTGGGATTAGGGGAAGGTTTAGCGGATGTTTTCCTTCCTTTGCCGCCAGGAATTGCAGAGTCAGTTAAAGTCTGACGAGACTTAGATAATAATTTTTTGCTTGCTAAAACAGAGGCAGAAAATGGTCTTTTTCTTTTAAATATAGATTTTGGAATAGGCTGTTGGGATAAGAGCTGAGTCATGTGTGACATCATTTTCCCCATGGAATTATCAATCATAGTCTGCACTGATTGTGCAGAAAGGGGTTCATTTGATTGAGGAATTTGTGACATGCTAAAATAATTTGTAAATAAATGTAAAAATAATGAAATGTGTCAAATAAAAAATTTTTATAAAAGAAAAGAACTTCAGTCAATAAACGTTATAAATTTTGTAGTCTTAGCAAACATTTGTAAAAGGAAAAACTGTGTACCAAAGAAAGGGCTTAGTATAATAAATAAGCCTGTAACACCATCTAGTGGTAGCAATAATAATAATGTGTATGAGGAAAAATGGATACTAAATTTATGCAGTTGTATCCTAAAGGCAATCGTCGTGAGGGAGGCTCAGATAAAGTGAAACTATTGAGTGACGACGTCAGGGGGCGGGAAAACAGAGGCGGGAAGAAAGGAGAGAGAAGCGGTGACGTCACAAGATGGCGGGCGGCCGCTCGAGACGCAGCAGAGAAAAATACTTTTGGAAGAAGAAAGAAAGGTAAGAGGGTAACAACGCAAGAGACAAAACGAAACCAACGAGTAGTGTGGCGGTAGAATTGCTAGAAACAAGGGGGAAATAAAGAGACGAAAAAGTAAACAAAGTCAAGAGAAAAAACTAAAAGAAATAAATAAGAAAACGCAGAGTGACAATAAAATAAAACATCAAACGATATAGGAATGGCAAAATTATTTAGATAAATACGAACAAAGATACATATAATAACAATCATATGGAGCAAATTTAAATATAACTTATCTGCAATTGAGCAGCAAAAGAAAGAGGAAGTTGGGGCTCGTATTGGACAGTTTATGGGAGCTATGATACATCCTATTGGTCAATTTTTTCTGTTTTCTCTAAAGTACCCATTTCATTGGCTACTTATGTTCTACATGTTTTATCTGTATTGTTTTAATGTTTTTATTCACTTCTGTATCATTACTTTAAAAGGCTGCATTGAGTAGTATAAAGAAAGATATGCAAAATAGGAGTCTCTGTGCTTGTAATAAAATTAGCTTCTTACTTCCATAGTCATTCAGTATGCAGTGTATTATTTTGCGCTCTTATATACTGTATATAAAAGTATCTTGCCTTTTGATTACAATTAAAATATAATGATGCTTCTGCTGTACTGTAAAAGGGATCTTTACTTTATAATGCTTCTCTAAAGCCCTTTAATCTCCTTGGCAAAGACGATAACGGTGCATTACTCCAGGAAAGTATGTCCTATTTTTAACTCCAGAAAACACATATGCTCTCATGTAATCCTTTCTCTCCCTCTCATAGGGTAGTTTTTGCCATGGGTTCAATATGAGGTCCAAAAGAACCAAACATCATGTTGATAACAGGGTAACCATAAAAAAATGATGCTCGCTGCCTTTTGCTAATGTATGCATTTGTATATGTCTCTCCAATTTATTATTATAGTCTAGGGACACCAGAACTAGTCATATAAAAGATATGTGTTCTTTATTTTAATGTCACACTGCTTTACACTGTATTTTCTAATAAATCCAAGAACATAAGACTTTTTGATTGTGCAGTTTAAATTCCTAGCCTGTTTTCCTTGGTTAAGTTCTTGGATGTCACAAGAGTGTGTTCACATATAGATATGGCATATACGTGTCGCTACTGCATTCCATTTGTTCACCCCTGCAGCTAACTCTATTAAACTGAATTAAACAGTCTGTATCCAGTAAGAGGTTTTTGTTTGTGATTTAGTTAATCTGGGCTGTGGCATTTAATGTTAATTAGCATAACAAAGCATTAGATGCTGACCCAACTACTTTGTGACTGTGCATAAACCACTTCTTTGTATGCACACAGGTGTAATTTACATATCTTTGGCAGCAAGATTATATTTATATATTTCAATACCCCACATACTCTTATCAATTTAACAAACTCATATTTGTAGCTTGAGTAAGAACTATAAGTAGCCATGGCACCGAGAATAGGATATAAATTAGTAAAATATGAAGTTATGTCAAACAGGTTGGAGTCAGGTGAGAAATGTGTCACATTCTAAAATGAACACCCATATTGGTAGGTATTCAAAAGTCAGAATTCATTTTCATAATTTATATAGATAATACAATTAAAAAAAAATCTGATTTGCTTCTGTTTTTAATTTTATAACATTTAGATATGTGCGTTTGGATCCTTTGTGAGGATCCGAATGCAGAGGTAGGCTTGTGCCGTTCGGCTCTTTGGGGAGCCGGATTTATTGTGGTGATCATTTGCAATAATAAATCCGGTTCTGAGAATAGCTGAACAGCATGAGCAGCCACCTACTTCCACATTTGGATCCTCACAAAGGATCCAAATGCACTTATCTAACAACATTATAAATACATAGTGAGATTACAAGCGGAGCACAATTTATAGAGCAGGGTGCATTATATTTTGTGTAACCTTGTGCAAAGAATAATGCACATTCTGTATTGTAAGTGGATACTTAAATATTTTAACCAAATATATAATTTTAATGGATAGGTCAGGAGGTGATATTAGTGCACTCATTGCGCTCGTATCACAAGTGTTGAGCTTGAGTGCACTCCAAAATATCACTTTAAAATGTAGCACTTCTGAAGACCCAATGTAAACCATTATTATAAATACAAGCAACTGAGTCCATGTATCCAGTCAGGATTAAGGGTTATTGTATCAACGCATACAATTCAGAAGTGAACTCCCCTTGATCTGATCTTGTACATTCTATATAAATCATAAAAAGTAGAATTCTCACTTCCCTGCTCTTCATTGTCCATTATTGGGCATATCAGCCAACACTCAGCTATGTGAAACAAATGATAAAGAAGATAAGCAGGTTATATAAATGCAAGCACTATTAGCGCATTAGAGAAAGTACCTATGAACCCAGTAGTAATATATTCTAAGGAGAATAGAGAACTCAGTGATAAGTAAAGATGTGCACATTTAACAACAAAAAAAGCCAACCTTAGTTTTTATTTATACTGTAACAGACATGTATAGCAATAGAGGAATTATGTCATACTAGAGGGGGTAGAACTGGAGCCTAAACCTTTATAAAGCCATGTAGTAAATTAGATAGATCCAACCTATAGCCAAGTGGAGATTCAAAGCCAGGGTTAGCAAACATTTTTTGGGCAAAGTGGCCATAATCTTCAAAAGAAAAAATATTCAAGTGCCCATCACCTTTTTAAACTGTAAAGGGACAATAAAGAATCATCTGGAAGAATTGTTGCACTCTCGTGTAGGAGTTAGTATTAAAAAATTATATTTAGTAACCATTAAAAAGTTAACATGGAGATTATTTTCCTATTATTCTGACACATTCCTGCAGATGCTGAATTGTAGATAAAATTGATAACGTCATTTCCTTTTTAAAGTTAACTCTTACATCACAGAAAAATGTATTAAATTTATTTAAACGTATTCATTTTATTTATGATTAAGTTCTCATATAAGTGCAAAACACATGAGAATTATGGGATAATTTTCTTCATATTAACTTTTTAAATTATCTCCTTCACCTGAGTGCAACTGTTCTTCCTACTTACTCTATGTGTACCTTGGTTCTGCTGGTTGCACCATGGAATATGTTGTTTGAAGCCTGTAGTAAGAGCCTAATACAGAACTTTTCCGGGACGGTGGTGTCTGCAAATAGATGTGGCAGATATCGCTGAAATTAATGAAACTTTAAAGATCATTTCTTTCATATGATGATGAGGGTGCACAAAACCTTGACATGTGGGATATAATTCCTACCACTAGGAGGAGGCAAAGAACCCCAACAAGAGCCTTCAATCCCTTCCACCTCACAGCACTACTACTTTGCCTCCCTGGTGTAAAGGTGAATATATAGGTGTCCCAGCTATTCAATCTTGTATTATTGAATACCCCTTGGACATACCACTTTAGAAGATGGGGTACAGGAGTACCAGGTTATGTGCACAGTTTCTCCCTATGGGATTTAAGTCATAACTCCCCTCAGGTGTCGCTGGGACATGTCTCTTAGCATCCTCCTGTGGAATTGAAGGTACTTCCTCTCATAACCTCTGTAGTTACCTGTACAGAACTGGATGAACTCTCTACTGTATCCAGCTACAGATCTTGCTGGTAAACTCAGTGGAGGGGAGCTTCTTCCAGGTTTAAAAATATGTATCTGATTCCAGAACAGAATGTAGAATTATGGTAATCTATTCCTAAAGTGGATGGAGCTACTTTCTACAGGAAAGTCTCCCCCAATGCACATCAAAGCTCATTCCACTAGATCAGTTGCTACTTTGTGGACTTTCAAGAAAGACACATCATTGGATCAGATTTGCAAAACTGCAACATAGTTCTCTCTACATACATTTTCCAAATTTTACAGTTTTTATGTTTTTACTTCTTTGGAAGTGGCTTTTAGCAGAAAAGTCCTTCAGGCCATAGTGTCCAGCAAATAGGAACTGCCTCATTTTGTCCCACCCTTTCCATGTCATTGACTCACAGCTTGGGTAATAAAGGGACAGTATACACTCATTTTCATATAACTGCATGTAATAGACACTACTATAAAGAATAAGATGCACAGATACTGATATAAAAATCTAGTATAAAATGGTTTAAAAACGTACTTAGAAGCTTTCAGTTTAGCTCTGTGGAAAAGGCAGTTGGAAAGCCCACTGCAAGTGGGAAATAAGACACCTCCCCCTCCCCCTTCTTTTGCATATGAAAAGACCCTTTACACAAAAAGGAGCAAGCTGGAGAAGGTAGCTGACGGTATTCAAATAAAACTTTGGGGCTTTTTTTAGGAGTCTGAAAATCAGAGCAATGTTATTTAAAAATAAGCAAAATTATACATTTTTTAAAAAAAACAAACTTTATGGGCTTTATAAATAGATCATCTACAAAACATTTATGCAAAGAAAAAATGGGTGTATAATGGCCCTTTAAATCCCACACAAGGCTTTGTGGACTCTCATCATCAAATGAAAGAAAACAAAATGTATGCTTGCCTGTTTTCTTTGAGACCTATAGAGACCCTGCTTTTGTCTTTCCTACCTATTTGTCTCCTCTTTCTCTGCTCAGCTATATGTTAAACTGAGTAGTGCTGGGAGGTGAGAGGGATTGAAGGCTCTTGTTGTTGGGGATCTTTGCCTCCTCATAGTGGTGGGAATTCAATCCTACATATCAAGGCTTTGTGGACTCTCATCATTCTGAAAGAAAAGAATGTATCAGGTAAGCATAAATTGTGTTTTTTTCTTTTAAATGCATAATATATGTAATCAATTCAATCTTAAAGGGACAGCAAAAAAAAAACTTTCATGATTCAGATAGTGCATGCACTGTTTAAACACCTTTCCAAATTCTTCTGTTATCTAATTTGCTTTATTCTCTTTGTAAAATTTGCTGAAAAACATATCTAGGTAGAAGCAGCAATGCACAATGGGGAGCTAGCTGGTGATTGGTGGTTGCAAATATATGCCTCTTGTCTTCCTGATATATTGAGCTAGCTGCTTCTCCTTCAACAAATAAAACCAAAAGAATGAATCCCATTGGAAAATAGAAGTAAAGTAGAAAGTTGTTTAAAATGATATGCTCTGTTTTAACCCAGAAAGAAAATGTATGGGTTTCACGTCCCTTCAATTCCTGATTCATTCATGGAATCATGAGAAAATAATGTATTAAAGGGACAGTCAACACCAGAATTTTTGTTGTTTAAAAAGATAGATAATCCCTTTATTACCCATTCCCCAGTTTTGCAAAACCAACACTGTTATATTAATATACTTTTTATTTCTGTGACTAACTTGTATCTAAGCATCTTATGACCGCCCCTAATCACATGACTTTTAGTCATTATCTATTGACTTGCATTTTAGCCAATTAGTGAAGTGTCTGCCACTAGCCACAGGCGTGATCACAATGCTATCTATATGGCCTACATGAGCAGTCTTCAAGGGCTTAGAAATTATCATATGCACCTTCCTAGGTTTGCTTTCAACTAGAATACCAAGAGAACAAAGCAAAATTGTTGATAAAAGTAAATTGGAAAGTTGTTTAAAATTACATGCCCTATTTGAAAAATTAAAGTTTTTTTTTGACTGGACTGTCCCTTTAAGGACTGCAATTACAGCCAGTGAAACCAAGCAGTGTAGTGGTAAACCACCTGTTAGGGAGATATACTGTATATGACAGGCTGATACTTAAAACTTAGATCTGCCCACTATAGTTGCAGTCCCCTCTCTGACAATCTTATTCATTCATTTAGTTGTCACATTTATTGGGACACTGTTTCCTCTGAACCTGAGCTCTGCAAATACCAACTACTTACCAAGTGAATGAACTCTTCAGTATTTAAACTGTAAAATAGTAGTAATAATAATAATTTAGTAGATTTTTTAGTATAAAATATTTATAAAAATATCTCAACTAGAAATGACATACAGCCCTGTGGTGGAATTTCAGTAAATTTGTAGGACCACCTTAGGCACTCATGCCAAAGGTTTGCTGCTCTATTCAAGTGGAACCGGAGGTGCTAGGCTCCCCCAAACATTATTGCAGCTTATCCCAATTCTCTATAGTGTGAACGCCATGATTTTGTAAGATAGTACCCCCTTAATACATGTTCTTTATTCTAGCAGGACTGACAAGGAGAGAGCTAAATTGAAAAACAGGGCCATTTAAATGACATAACAAGGAATAACAAGTAGAAAACGACTCCCAGCATATGTAGAATTGTGACAACCTTTGTTAGCAACCCCAATTTCTTTCTAATGACACAGTGAGTCCACGGATCATCTCTAATTATTATTGGGAAGATCACTCCTGGCCAGCAGGAGGAGGCAAAGAGCACCACAGCAAAGCTGTTAAGTATCACTTCCCTTCTCACAACCCCCAGTCATTCTATTTGCCTGTGTTGCAAGGTGGATGGTAAAGTTTAGGTGTCTGATATAAATTTCTTCAATCAAGATTTTTTTTTATTTTAAAGCAGAGCAGATTGGCTCTGATCTTTCCTGGGGTTTAGCCGTAGTCCACTTCAGTCTCTTCAGTAGAGCAGTGGTGGCTTTTAAGCAATTGGGAACTTGTGGGGTATAATCCTCACCACGCCTCCCAAACTGTTGTTGCTGCTGCCCTATCTTGGAAGCCTGATTAGGATTATTCAGTCTTCCTATTTGTCCACAGGTCTATGTGAGGGAGGAGGCCCTCTCAAACCAGGTTAGCTGCCCTGCTGCCGGGCAGATGTATATTCAGGTAAGTGCCTAATTTTTATTTATGGGGACTCAGGAATACATGGCACTTCAACAGTTAAATGGGACATGGAATACCAGTAATCCTAGGATTGAGGAATGCAGTGGCTGCAGGCACTGGGGACTAAAAATCTTTATTGTGGCTCAGTTTTTAGTCCGGGTGTATGTGTGTACTTTTTTGTAGCAAGCAAACAGGTGTTTTACATTAGGAGAACATGAGGATAGTTCTCTGCTGCGATCCGTCACCGGATTTTCAGTAATGGCGGATGGGTTGCAGTTTGGGTACGCCCATGATTAGAAGGCAAGCTTTTCTGAGGCGGCAAGTTGGTTTGCGCGCCTTCCGTTTTCTCTTCTTTGGACGTTCCGGATCGGAGTACCATTGCAGCAGCTAATATTGTATTTGTGATTACACTGGGAAGTCCGGATCTTGTGTAAGCTTAATCCGGGTTTCCGGCAGGACAGGTAGGCACCTCAGCAAATAGTGCTGAGGTGAAGAGGCTTTGAGGCCTGAGGTTTTTTATTGTGCTGTTGCTGGGGCTAAAAATAAAAAGTACGTTTTAACATTTAAAGTGACAGTAACGTTTCTTTAATTGGTTGGGTTTTTTGGGTAAGATGGACCAAGAGGTCCTGCAAAACGTTACATGTAGGATGTGTTTTGATTCCAGTGTGGAACCACCAATCCCTTTTTGTCCCTCTTGTATTGAAAGAAAATTAAATTTCAGGGACAGACTTTTTGATTCTGAGCCACCATTATCTAAGGCAGATGCTGATCAAGAGATGCCGCAGCTTTCTCCTCAAGTGTCCCAAACATTATCGTCCTCACTTGCAGTGCCCTGCGCTTCCTCTCACACTCCAGTTGGAGTTACTTTGCAAGACATTGCTACCCACATATCTTCTTCGGTAACTGATGCGCTGTTGGCTTTTCAAATGCTGCAGGGAAAGTGCAAGAGGAAATATAAGGTTTCTGACACAGTCGTGGCTATTCCGAAAGTTCCCTCCCAGAAGTCTGCAGAGGAACATACTTCGGTAGCATCTGAGGGTGAAATCTCAGACTCAGACAGTGTAATTCCTTCTTCTGATGCTGAAGTTGTTTCATTCAGATTTAAGCTGGAACACCTCCGTTTTGGCTACCCTGGACGACTCCGACACTACTGTCGTAGTCAATCCTAAGAAGTCTAATAAGCTAAACAAGTACTTTGATGTACCTTCCATGGTGGAGGTTTTCCCTGTACCAGACCGGGCTACAGAGATTATTGCTCGGGAATGGGAGAGACCTGGTATCCCTTTTTCTCCATCCCCAATTTTTAAGAAAATGTTTCCAATAGCTGACTCTATTAAGGAGTCTTGGTAGACGGTCCCCAAGGTGGAAGGGGCAATTTCCACTTTGGCTAAGAGAACCACTATTCCCATAAAGGATAGCTGTTCCTTTAAGGATCCTATGGATAAGAAGTTGGAAGGGTTACTTAAAAAGATGTATGTACACCAGGGTTTACAATGGCAACCTGTGATGTGTATTGCTACCGTCAGCAGCGTGGCAGCATACTGGTCTGATGCTTTGTCTGATTCTATTCAGACAGATACTCCCCTTGAAGAGATCCAGGATAGGATCAAGCCTTCTAAGTTGGCCAATTCCTTTATTACAGATGCTTCCCTACAGGTTATTAAGCTGGGAGCAAAGATTTCTGGTTTTGCCGTACTGGCCCGCAGAGCCTTATGGTTGAAGTCCTGGAGGCCGAAATATTAAATGTCTGTCGGCCCTGATCCGACAGTGCGGATCAGGTCCGCCAGACATTGCTGAATGCGGAGAGCAATACGCTCTCCGTATTCAGCATTGCACCAGCAGCTTACGCTGCTGGTGCAACGCTGCCCCCTGCAGACTCACGGCCAATGGGCCGCCAGCAGGGAGCTGTCAATCAACCCGATCGTACTCGATCGGGTTGAATTGTGGCGATTCCTGTCCGCATAATCAGAGCAGGCGGACAGGGTTATGGAGTAGTGGTCTTTAGACCACTGCTCCATAACTTGTGTTTCTGGTGAGTCTGAAGACTCGCCAGAAACACGGGCCCACAAGCTCCGTACGGACCTTTATAAATGGGCCTCTTAGTCTGTGGATGTGTCGTCTAAGTCTAAGCTTTTGACAGTTCCCTACAAGGGTAAGATTTTGTTTGTGCCAGGTTTGGCTGAGATTATTTCAGACAAAACACTTCCAGTTTGTGGCTCTTCCATTCGGCCTTGCCACAGCTCCCAGGATCTTTGTTGGCGGAGCTCCGGTTGCGAGGCATTGCAGTAGCGCCTTATCTGGACGACATTCTGGTTCAGGCGCCATCCTTTCAGCAAGCAAATTTCCACAAGGAGTTGTTGTTATATTTTCTGCGTTCTCACGGATGGAAGGTGAATTTGGGGAACAATAATAGATTCCTTATCAATGAAAATATTTCTGACAGAGGTCAGAAGAACAAAGATCTTCGACTCTTGTCTTGCCCTTCAGTCCTCTCCTCGGTCGACAGTGACCAAATGTATGGAGGTGATTGGTCTAATGGTAGCTGCCATGGACATCATTCCGTTTGCCCGGTTCCATCTTAGACCTCTGCGGTTATGCATGCTCAGGCAATGCAACAGGGATTATGCAGATCTGTCTCTGCGATTACATCTGGATTAGGCGACAAGAGATTCTCTTCATTGGTGGTTGTCTCAGGATCATCTCTCACAGGCAACCTGCTTCCACAGACCCACCTGGTTGATAGTGACATCGGACGCCAGCCTGCTGGGATGGGGAGCAGTCTGGGGCTCTCTAAAGGCTCAGGGGACATAGACTCGGGAGGAGTCTGTTCTCCCCATAAACATCCTAAATCTGAGGGCAATCTTCAATGCTCTTCTGGCCTCAGTTAGCTTCAGCCCGGGCCTTCTACTTGAAGGGCCCTTCATCTAAATCTCGTTTCTCTGAAGCTGACTGCTTGGAGATTGAACGCTTAATTCTATCTAAGTGCGGGTTTTCGGAATCGGTTATTGAGACCTTGATTCAGGCTCGTAAGCCTGTCACTAGAAAGATTTACCATAAGATATGGCGTAAATATCTGTATTGGTATGAAGCCAGAAGCTACTCTTGGAGTAGAGTTCGGATTCCTAGAATTCTGTCCTTTCTCCAGGAGGGTTTGAAGAAGGGTTTATCTGTGAGTACCTTGAAGGGTCAAATATTTGCCTTGTCTATTTTGTTGCATAAACGTCTTGCGGATGTACCAGACGTGCAATCTTTCTGTCAGGCCTTAGTCAGAATCCAGCCGGTGTTCAAACCTGTTACTATTTCTCAGAGTTTTAACCTTGTTCTTAAAGTTCTTCAGCAGGCTCCGTTTGAGCCTATGCATTCCTTAGATATGTACGCCTAGATTTAGAGTTCTGTGACCAAAGGGGTGCGTTAGCTACGCGTGCTTTCCCCCCCCCCACACCTTTTAAACAACGCTGGTAATGAGAGTTCTCAGAAGGGCTGCGTTAGGCTCCAAAAAGGGAGCATACAGGCATATTTAACGCCACTGCAACTCTCAATACCAGCGGTGCTTACAGATGCGGCCAGCTTCAAAAACGTGCTTGTGCACGATTCCCCCATAGGAAACAATGGGGCAGTTTGAGCTGAAAAAAAACCTAACACCTGCAAAAAAGCAGCGTTCAGCTCCTAACGCAGCCCCATTGTTTCCTATGGGGAAACCCTTCCTAAGTCTGCACCTAACACCCTAACATGTACCCCGAGTCTAAACACCCCTAGCCTTACACTTATTAACCCCTAATCTGCCGCCCCCGCTATCGCTGACCCCTGCATATTATTATTAACCCCTAATCTGCCGCTCCGTACACCGCCGCAACCTACATTATCCCTATGTATCCCTAATCTGCTGCCCCTAACACCGCCGACCCCTATATTATATTTATTAACCCCTAATCTGCCGCCCCCAATGTTGCCGCCACCTACCTACAATTATTAACCCCTAATCTGCCGACCGGACCTCACCGCTACTATAATAAATGTATTAACCCCTAATCAGCCTCACTAACCCTATAATAAATAGTATTAACCCCTAATCTGCCCTCCCTAACATCGCCGACACCTAACTTCAAGTATTAACCCCTAATCTGCCGACCGGACCTCGCCGCTACTCTAATAAATGTATTAACCCCTAAAGCTAAGTCTAACCCTAACACCCCCCTAAATTAAATATAATTTAAATAAAATAAATCTTATTAAATATATTATTCCTATTTAAATCTAAATACTTACCTGTAAAATAAACCCTAATATAGCTACAATATAAATAATAATTAGATTGTAGCTATTTTAGGATTAATATTTATTTTACAGGCAACTTTGTATTTATTTTAACCAGGTACAATAGCTATTAAATAGTTAAGAACGATTGAATAGCTACCTAGTTAAAATAATTACAAAATTACCTGTAAAATAAATCCTAACCTAAGTTACAATTAAACACTACACTATCAATAAATTAATTAAATAAACTATCTACAATTATCTACAATTAAATCAACTAAACTAAATTACAAAAACAAACAAACACTAAATTACAAACAGCCAATCAGATTGAGCTTGCATTCTATTGGCTGTTCCGATCAGCCAATAGAATGCAAGCTCAATCTGATTGGCTGATTGGATCAGCCAATCCGATTGAATCAGCCAATCAGATTCAAGTTCAATCAGCCAATCAGATTTTTCCTACCTTAATTCCGATTGGCTGATAGAATCCTATCAGCCAATCGGAATTCGAGGGACGCCATCTTGGATGACATCATTTAAAGGAACCTTCATTCGGACTTAGGATGTCGGAAGAAGAGGATGGATCCGCGTCGGCTGCTTCAAGATGGTCCCGCTCCGCGCCGGATGGAAGAAGATAGAAGATGCCGCTTGGATGAAGATGTTTGCCGGTCTGGATCTCCTCTTCTTGCCGGATAGGATGAAGACTTCGGAGCCTCTTCTGGACCTCTTCTTGACGGATAGGAGGAAGACTTCAGACCCTCTTCTGGACGGATCGGTGATACCCGGCGTGGTAAAGACAAGGTAGGAAGATCTTCAGGGGCTTAGTGTTAGGTTTTTTAAGGGGGGTTTGGGTTAGATTAGGGGTATGTGGGTGGTGGGTTGTAATGTTGGGGGGGGGTATTGTATGTTTATTTAAATGCAAAAGAGCTGTTTTCTTTGGGGCATGCCCCGCAAAAGGCCCTTTTAAGGGCTGGTAAGGTAAAAGAGCTGTGTTTGTTTTTTTTTTTGTAATTTAGTTTAGTTGATTTAATTGTAGATAATTGTAGATAGTTTATTTAATTAATTTATTGATAGTGTAGTGTTAGGTTTAATTATAACTTAGGTTAGGATTTATTTTACAGGTAATTTTGTAATTATTTTAACTAGGTAACTATTAAATAGTTAATAACTATTTAATAGCTATTGTACCTGGTTAAAATAAATAAATAAAAATACAATATAATTATTGTTTATATTGTAGCTATATTAGGGTTTATTTTACATAAGATTTAAATAGGAATAATTTATTTAATAAGATTTATTTTATTTAGTTAGATTTAAATTATAGTTAATTTAGGGGGGTGTTAGGGTTAGACTTGGCTTTAGGGGTTAATACATTTATTAAAGTAGCGGCGAGGTCCGGTCGGCAGATTAGGGGTTAATACTTGAAGTTAGGTGTCGGCGATGTTAGGGAGGGCAGATTAGGGGTTAATACTATTTATTATAGGGTTTTTGAGGCGGGAGTGAGGCGGATTAGGGGTTAATACATTTATTATAGTAGCGGTGAGGTCCGGTCGGCAGATTAGGAGTTAATAATTGTAGGTAGGTAGCGGCGTCGTTGGGGGGGGGCAGATTAGGAGTTAATAAATATAATATAGGGGTCGGCGATGTTAGGAGCAGCCGATTAGGGGTACATAGGGATAATTTAGGTTGCGGCGGTGTGCGGTCGGCAGATTAGGGGTTAAAAAAATTTAATAGAGTGGTGGCGATGTGGGGGGGGCCTCTGTTTAGGGGTACTTAGGTAGTTTATGGGTGTTAGTGTACTTTAGAGCACAGTAGTTAAGAGCTTTATGAACCAGCGTTAGCCCAGAAAGCTCTTAACTCCTGTCTTTTTGCTGTGGCTGGAGTCTTGTTGTTAGATTTCTAACGCTCACTTCAGCCAAGACTCTAAATACCGGCGTTAGAAAGATCCCATTGAAAAGATAGGATACGCAATTGACGTAAGGGGATCTGCGGTATGGAAAAGTCGCGCCTGGAAAGTGAGCATTAGACCCTTTCCTGACTGACTCTAAATACCAGCGGGCGGCCAAAACCAGCGTTAGGATCCCCTAACGCTGGTTTTGATGGCTAACACAGAACTCTAAATCTAGGTGTTAGATTTTATCTTGGAAAGTTTTGTTTCTTGTTGCAATTTCTTCTGCTCGTAGAGTCTCAGAGCTTTCAGTGTTGCAGTATGAATCCCCTTACCTTATTTTTCATTTGGATAAGGTAGTTCTGCGTACTATGTTAGGATTTCTCCCTAAAGTGGTTTAGGATAGGAACATTAATCAAGGAATTTTTGTTCCTTCTTTCTGTCCTAACCCTTTTTCTCGTAAAGAACATCTGCTGCACAACCTAGACATGGTGCGTGCGTTGAAATACTATTTACAGACGACTAAGGATTTTCTTCTGCTTTGTTGTTTTCTCTAGGAAATGCAAGGGTCAGAAAGCTACGGCTACTTCTCTTTCTTTGTGGCTGAAGAGTATAATTTGCTTGGTCTATGAAACTGCTGGACACCAGCCTCCTGAGAGAGTCACGGCTCATTCCACGAGGGCTGTTTCCTCTTTCTGGGCATTCAAAAATTAAGCTTCTGTGGAACCGATTTGCAAGGCTGCAACTTGGTCCTCTCTACACAGTTTTTCAAAATTCTATAAATTTTATACTTGGCTGAGGCTTCTTTTGGGAGAAAGGTTCTTCAAGCAGTGGTGTCTTCCGTTTAGGTTCCCTGTCTTGTCCCTCCCTTATCATCTGTGTCCTCTAGCTTGGTCCTAATAGTAATTAGAGATGATCTGTGGACTCACAGTGTCAATAGAAAGAAAATGAAATTTATGCTTACCTGATACATTTATTTATTTCTTGACACGGTGAGTCCACGGCCCGCCCTGTTTATTTAGACAGGCTCTGTTTTATAAACTTCAGGCACCTCTGCACCTTGTGTTACTTCCTTTCTCTCCTTTTCCTTTGGTCAAATGACTAGAGTTGTGGGAAGGGAAGTGATACTTAACAGCTTTGCTGTGGTGCTCTTTGCCTCCTGCTGGCCAGGAGTGATATTCCCAATAGTAATTAGAGATGATCCGTGGACTCACCGTGTCAAGAAATAAATACATTTATCAGGTAAGCATAAATTCCGTTTTTAAGGTCATGAATCTCACCTGCCTATAAATAATCAAATGATCAGAACATTCAGTTTTTCTAATGTAGCAGTTTATACTATCCGATATAAAAATCTGAATTATACAGCAGTATACTTTAGATTTGTTGAGAAGCATCTTAGCCATATGTGTTTGCTGAAAATATTTTACTAAAATATTTATTTAAAAGTCCTGGTTTCACATCACCAAAACTCCAATTTGCAATAGTATATGAGTATACAGACAGGCACAGTATCTCTTACTTTACCTGTGGTGGTGTTTTTCCCGGGTTTAGAGGTACAATAGCTATGTAATCCTAGTGAAATTTATTGCAAAATAACTCCATGGTTCAGAGACACATTACACCGTTTTCAAAAGCAAAGGCTAGATGGTTTGTGGCCTCTAAACCTTAAAGGATCACTAAATACAGTAGAATTTTTAACACGTGCATAAAACAATGACACTGCAACAACACTCTGAATTTCACAAAAGCAGTAGATTTTTTTTTTTTCTGGCAAATGTAATTTTTCTCCCATTTGCTATTTGTATCTTGTGACCGACATCAGCTAAAAACAGACTAGTATACATATACCCTGTGAGCTTTTACACATGCTCAGTAGGAGCTGGTGACTCAAAAACTGTGCATATAAAAATATTGTGCAAAATTTGAAAATGGAAATAATTTTGACATTTTGTTTGTTGTGTGCTCTTACAGCTTTATATTCTGCTTCTACTGCACCACTAAAGAGCTAGGGATGTGATATAGTTGCCTCTTCCCCCTCACTATCTCCATGTAATTAACAGGGTTATGAGAATTATGCTAATAAGAAAATTAGGACCTTTTCTTTTTTTTTTTTTTTTTCTAAATATTTTTATTGAGAGCACAGATGGGGTACAGAAAAAAGAAAGAGGTGAAGACAATAACAACGGGGAACAGTCTCAATAAAATAACAATAAAAGAAATATCTGTCATGGCGTTCCCTTCAAAAGAAAGGGGAATACCATGAGACAAAAGGAGAAATCCAGCAACCATACATTAAACAAATCATAACAATCGACTCTGTAGCTAGGATAAACTGGACTCTTCACTCTCTGTCCCAACTATGTCTTCCAATATGTCTCATCTGTGAACTTATTTTCTAATAAAGATTGCTACACAACACATAAAACTAAAAAAACAAAAAAAAAAAAACAAAAAAAAAAAAAAAAAATTTAGATACGCAAAAATTTGTGTATTCTTATCAGCCTTCGAGTTTACGATCGCATTCAATTCTCTAAAGTAATGACTTGTTATACCTGTGGCAATTCCCCTCTTAGTATTGCATTCATAACATATTCTGTTGATCTTAACGGGTAAATAATTTTCTTCTGTATATCTATTGCCTGGGAGTATATGAAAGTTTCCCACTTTTTAAAGAAAGTCTCAACTTCCTTACTTTTATCTTGTTCTATCAGACATTGTTCTAGTGTCATTTGTTTAAAGATAAAATTACTCACTTCTGCTATGGATGGTAATTTTTTGGAGATCCAGGTTCTCAGCAATAGAAACCTTGCCACCCCTATCACTAGTTCGATAAATAATTTATTTTTTATTCTGGAATCTGCCTGAAATAGGAAAAAGACTGTATCTCGGGAGATTGATATCCCTGTTTTAACTATCCTTGAGAGTAGAAAACTTATTTTATTCCAATACTGCCTAACTAATGTACATTCCCAAAAATAGTGTATGATATCGGCCCCACTGTTACCACATTTCGCACATTTATCCTTAATTTGGCTGTTCCATCTTGACATGGCACTTGGTGTCAGGTATGTTTGATTGAGTAGGAAGATATGTGCTTCTCTAAAATTAGTAGCAGTGAAGATCTTATTTATTTTATTAATACTGTTATATATACGATCTTCATT
Source organism: Bombina bombina (assembly GCF_027579735.1). NCBI lineage: Eukaryota > Metazoa > Chordata > Amphibia > Anura > Bombinatoridae > Bombina > Bombina bombina. Next base: position 1,156,233,906 of record NC_069500.1, read on the forward strand.
ACATTCTCTAAACCCCTTCAGTTGCCATTTTTTGACGATAAGATTTAAGTTTAAACTACCCTCCTGTCTCAGAGCTTCATTGTACCATTTTCTAATCGAGAAATCTCCTGCTTTACTTAAATTAAAATTCAACATAAGTGAGGGCCAGTCCCAGTCCTTATTTTGGAGGTGTAATAACTTATTGGCTAGACTCCTTATTTGTAGGTACGCAAAAAAAATTTTATTGGGTAAATCGAATTCAGCTCTTAATTCCTCAAACGTCTTAATGTGCGGATTTTCTGTGTTGAAATTAATCATTTGACCAATGTATATCAATCCCTTGCTTTTCCACCTATGGAAAACTGCAGATTTTAACGCTTCCGGAAAAAGGGGGTAGCCAGTAATTGTTAAATAATTAGATATTGTATAATTAACTTTTAATTTCTTGCAATACTGCTGCCACGCATTTATAATACTCATAACTGAGCTGATCTTTTTGATCTTTTTGGGAATATCTGCAACTTTAGTATGTAAAAGAGCCTTTAGAGAGTAGGGTTTCACTATTCCCTCTTCCAATGACCTTGCTGTATAATATTCCTTATCTAGCAGCCATTCCGCTGCGATTTTAACATGGCATGCTAAGTTATATTTCCCTATATCTGGGAGAGCAAATCCTCCAGATTCCTTTAAAAGAGACAATATTTTGAGAGAGATTTTTTTTCTTTTCTTACCCCACAGAAAATCGGTAATATTTTTATTGAACACTTTAATATCTGTGGATTTAATGAGTAAAGGTAAATTCTGCATTTTATACAATATCTTCGGAAAAATAATCATTTTGATTAAACTAATTTTACCTGACAGGGCCAAGGGAATATGTTTCCACACGTTTAACTGGTCAGTAATTTTCTGTAGAATTGGTTTAACATTCAAGTCATACCACAACTTAGGGTTCTTACTGAGATTAATTCCAAGATATGTAATCTGGTCTACTACTTTATAGGGGAACAAAGTATTAGATTCTTTTTGTTTATTAAGCCATAAGAGTTCGGTTTTACTAAAATTAACTCTATAACCCGAAAAGGAGCTATATAGCTCTATTATGTCCATAAGTTGTGGTATGCTCCGATTGCTATTTCTCAGGAATATCAGAACGTCATCAGCATATAGCAAGATCTTTTCCTCTATATTATTACAAACAATCCCTTGCATCTCTTGACGAATTTTAATGGCTAATGATTCAATGGACAAATTAAACAAGAAGGGTGACAAGGGACAACCTTGTCTTGTACCTCTTTTCAGAGCAATATCTGCAGATTCCACTCCATTCACTGAAATAACAGATATCGGATTTTTGTATATTGCTTTGATATAATTTAGAAAGGGGCCCGAGAAACCAAACTTAGACAGTGATGTAAAAAGATGATCCCACTGTACCGCATCAAAAGCTTTTTCTGCATCTATGGCTATTAAGGCTGCATCTTCTCCTATCTCTTGGTGTTTATCTGCCAGATCGTTGAAATATTCAATAATAATGCAAGCTTTACGTATATTGACCACAGAACTTCGATTATTCATAAACCCTACTTGATTTGTATGTATGATGTTACCAAAAAATTTTTTTAATCTTTCCGCGACAATTATTGCTAAGATCTTATAGTCCACATTTAGTAGGGAAATAGGTCTGTATGCGTCTGGCTTCTCAGGATCCCTTCCCTTTTTATATATCAGAATTGTATTTGCTTTAGTGAAGTTCTTTGACATGCTAGGATTCTCGGAGTAATACCAATTATATAATTTGGTCAAATATGGTGCAATTTCTTTTTTTAAAATTTTATAGAACTCGGCTGGCAGATGATCCGGCCCGGGTGCTTTATTTAGTTTAATCTTATTAATTGTTGTTTCTACTTCTTCTATCGTAATAGGCTGGTTAATTGTATTAACTTCTTCCAGTGTTATTTTAGGAGTAGTTATTGAATCCCAGAATCGCCTTTTATTTGAGCTGTCTAGCTCAGCTGCCCCATAAAATTTGCTGTATATTTGGTAAAAGATCTCGTTTATTTCTAACGGGTCATGTATATATGTATCTTCCACTTTTATTACCGGTATTATATTAGTTTTTTTTTCAGATTTAACTACTTTCGCTAGAAGACTACCTGTTTTATTACCAAATTTCATAAACTTAGCTTTACTTTTGAGATCTTCTCTAGTAGTTTCTTGTATATAGAATGTGTCCCTTTCTTGTTTTGCCTGGGTATACCTGAACCAGTTCTTTTTTGTAGTGCTTGATAGGTATCTATTATAAGAATTTATAGTTTGATTCGTTAATTGTTCTTCCCTTCTCTTTCTTTTCTTTTTAAATGTGGCCATATAGCTTATTATTTCTCCCCTTAACACTGATTTAGCTGTTTCCCACAGTATCTCTATCCTATCTAGATATTCTCTGTTCAAATTTATAAAAATATTGAATTTTTCTCTTAGCATAGCTACAAAAGATGCATTTTTCAGCATGTATTTCGGGAAGTGAAAGAAGTTTCTTTTAGGAGCTCTAGTTAATATTTCCTCTAGGGTAAGTTCTAGTGTAATAGGAGCGTGATCAGATATGATTACGTCTTTTATATCTGCCTTTGGGTTAGCCAACAATAAAGACTCGGATATCAGGAAAAAATCAATCCTCGATAGTGATTCTAGTGATTTTGATAAGCATGTAAATCTTTTTAAATCTGGATATTGGAGTCTCCAAATATCATGGACTTTGAGTGATTTTTTAAATGTATGCAGGATTCTCATTTCCTTCGATATTCTAGAATCCTTTTTCCTACCTTTTGTGCTTTTCCTATCTAGTGGGAATCTAGGTGTTAAATTAAAATCACCCGCAATTATTAGATTTTTTTCATTATGCTTTAGCATTAATACCTGCAATTTGTTCCAAAATTCCGGGTCCAGATTATTTGGACCATAGACATTACACAAAGTATAAATCTTTTTTTTTATTTCTATTTCAATAATAATATAGCGTGCATTGTCATCTTTTTTAACTTCAAGAATTTTATATTCTAGATTCTTGCCAAGTAGTATAGCTACACCCTTTTTCCTTTCTAAACATGGAGTGGCGACTACTTCTTTTACCCAATTAACTTTTAATTTAGCTAATTCTGTTGCCGATAACCTGACTTCCTGGAGAAAGGCAATATCAGTATTTAATTTTTTAAGATGCTTTAAGATTGTCTTTCTTTTAATAGGGGAAACAATACCACCAACATTCCAAGATGTAAGACCTAGTAAGTTCCTAATTTTATTCTATGCAAGCAACCAACCACAAAATTTCCATCACGACTAGACATATCTTTAACTTTATGAAAGGCTGATAAGAGGACAAAGAAAAAAAAAAAAAAAAAAAAAAAAAAAAAAGAGAGAAGAAAAAATATAAATCAAAACCAGTTAAAATTTTAACGCTGTTCTCCTTTATGTCATCAATCCTGACAAACTGTGACATAATACTGTTTAGCTTCTTCGTTATTCTGAAAAGATTTAAAGCCATCCTTACCTCCTACTTTTAAGATAGCAGGATAAACTACAAATGCCTGTAACCCCTTTTGAATGAATTGCGAGCACATTTGTGACATTATTTTCCTTTTATTCGAGGTTTCCATTGAAAAGTCTTGAAAGATAAGGACTTTCCTGTCATCCAGCAGGAGAGGTTCTGAGAGTTTTTTAAAGTATTTTAAGATTTCAGTTTTGTCCTTATAGTTCAAGAATTTTGCTATCACTGGCCTATTGCGGGATCTACCCATAGGGTCTTCACCCGAGTATTGCTTACTTGAACCCAGTCTATGTATCCGCTCAGCTATGATTTCTAATCCTTCCCTTTGCATGCCCAGTTTCCTTGGTATTTCTTTGGTAATAAGTGCTTCTAACTCTCTATTTACATATTTTTCAGATATACCTATGAACCTTAGATTATTTCTTCTTGATCTGTCTTCAGCAACATCTGCTCTGACTTGTAATTTTACAATCTGTCCGGTTAACTCTTCTATCCTATTACTTTTAATAGTCAGTTGATCCTCTAGGTTCGATATTCTGTTTTCTATTTCTCCTATTCTTGCATTAAAATGTTTTAGCTCATTCGATACCGATGATATTTCTAGTCTGAGATTATCAAACTGTGGCATCAATAAAGCAGAAATTTGAGTTATTAACATTTGTGTATCTATGTTAACATGAGGTGTGTTCACACTATCTAAATTCTCTTGTATGGGGTCGATTGTATTCTTGTTCTTATTTCTTTCCCTGGTTTTAGCCGACATTACAGCTGGGGACTTATCTTTTGAATTCTGGATAAACTTATCCATTAATAAACACTTGTTTTTTTTTTTTTTTTAAAAAAAATATACCACAGTAAAAGGGAAAGAAGAAAGAAAAAAAAAAAAAAAAAAAAAAACCCCAAGGAGAAAGGGGAAAGTGTATGAGTAAAACTAATGTGGAGAAGTGTTAATAGTGAGTATGAGCCACTTGGGCCGGTGTAAATCTAAGTGATCAGGGACAAAACCAAAGTCTACAGAGAGAATAAAAAAAAAAAAAAAAAAAAATGTGAGATGGTGTCTTAAATCAAAAGTGAGTAATTAGTGTAGGAGTGTATGAGTGAAGAGAAGAAAAAAAAAAAAAAAAAAAAAAGGGAGAGGAAAATCTATATATCAAGTACCCAACAAGGGATAGATTGTAATGTTAAGCGCTATACAATTTTCTAAGCTAAATTATTCCTTTGAGTTTAACTTCTTAACTACTTTTAAACGTTATGAAGCCTTCAATCTTAAAAAACAAAAACTAAGAGAACAAAAACAGAGTTCAATTTACTTTACACTCTTCTATTTTATCAATCTAGCCTATCAAGCCTTCCAAGAAAACACAAAAAAAAAGAAAAAAACCACCTTGAACCAACTACCAGATTTTTCACTGCAGTCTCTACATTCTGTTCACAACACAAGCCCACTGGATCAGGGACCCAGACTTATACCCTAGCCACACTGTACATTCTTCACAAAGGTGAAACCATGGGTATTTTTGCCACATATAACAAAACTCTAAAGCTTAATCAAATACAGCACAGTTGGTCCTGGGTTAATATATCTTTGTCAGAAGGACATAGCAGTCTTTCCAAGTGTCACCAACTACCTAGTTCTTCACTGGGTTCAGCATTTTTATCACAATACAGTCCACTTGCATGCTAATCCCAGACTTGCACACCAGGCTTTCAGATTTTTCTTCCCGCTAGTATAGCGAAACTCCCAATCAGACTGTTATCACAACCAGGATCCGTGGCTACTATCAGTCCAAATACCAGCTAGTACCAGTTTCTTCACTGGGAGCTTCAGGCCTCAAGCATGGCACAAGATTCTTACATACCTATCCCAGACTTACACACTAGGCACACAGTATATTCTTCAGAATAGTGTATTATGGTGTATTGCAGTTAAGTCCCCTCAATTCACTGGGTTCAGCATTTTAACACAATACAGTCCACTTGCATGCTAATCCCAAACTTGCACACCAGGCTTTCAGATTTTTCTTCCTGTTAGTATAGTAAAACTATTAATCAGACTATTATCACGACCAAGATCTGTGACTACTATCAGTCCAAATACCAGCTAGTACCAGTTTCTTCACTGGGAGCTTCAGGCCTCAGGCAAGGCACAAGATTCTTACATACTTATCCCAGACTTACACACTAGGCACACAGTATATTCTTCAGAATAGTGTATTATGGTGAGTTGCAGTTAAGTCCCCTCAAACTCGGGTTTTGCTTAATGCCTATGGAGTTGCACTTTTATGTGTATTATATTTCTGAGCTGAACAATTAGCCCCCGGAATTCCTTTTCCTAGTATATCTGTATTCCTTCTCTTTATTTTTTTTCCTCCCTTCCCTCCTTTTTCCTTTTCCTTTTTTTCTTTCAACAGCGCAGTGAGTTCAAAATATGCAAGTGTAGGGTTTGTTGAAACAGATTAGTGTGTAACAGTTTTCTTCACTGGGGCAATATATAACACCTTCCTATAGGGGAAAGAAAAACAGCCTGTTGGATTCCAGAAACCTGAGTCCGTGACTCACTTTATGTAGTCACACAGATATGGGCCATCACTATAACTTCCCCCTATAGAGTACCAAAACCAAGGATCACGTTTCCAACTGAGTTCTTTGTCTTAGTTATTTTTTCCCAGCCAGCAATAATAGAAATTAGGCCGATAAGACAGATGAATACCTCCGGCCTTTAATGTTCTCTCAATTGCTACCAGATATCAGACACAGACTTCCCTGCTCCCAGACTAATAAAACTGTACACATCCTATTCATATCCTCATAGTCAGAGAAGAAAATTAACCTTGCAGCGGCTTTTACAGCACATAGTCTGATGTGTGAGTACTTATCTGAGAGGATGGCTTTATCTTCTGTTATCATCAGTCTTGTAGCACCATGTCCATGTTCATGGGCATTTTCCTGAGCAGCGTTGCTCCTGCCAAGGAGCTTTACTGGCTGAGGGATATGTTCGGTGGAGCGCCTTTGTTGTCTCTGTGTCACGTACCCGCTGAGCGTAGCCTGCCACGGCTTCACGATGGTCGGTGAAAGCGCTTCCAAACTGGTACTCTTTGCTCGGCTCTATTGGGCCTGGAGCCTGTGACTGGCGGTTAGCGTATACACGAAGCATACACGGAGCAAACGCTAGCTGCGCGCCACTCCGATGTTACCGCCCACCGGAAATCCCCCTCCCCAAATTAGGACCTTTTCTTTTATGAAGGGATACTTGTGTCTTTTTTTTTTTTTTTTTAAAAGTGGTCTTTCTGCTGTGGTTATACTGTGTCTTATGCATAACATCTTACCAATACCATTTCCTGTAAAGGTGGAGGAACCATCAAACAGATTAAGTGTATTCCAAGCATAGCGTTAATAAATCCTGTTCAGGACTGGTACATAGAGTTCTATATGTCACAGCTACCAGACATATCTCAAGGAAGGAATATCCTGTCCTGACATGCAAGCAACTGGAAGTCTGTAACGTTAAACATTCTAAATGTTAAAGGGGTTAAGGAACACATCAAAGACCATGTTGCCTATCTCATATTACCAAAGTTTGGTTCATTTGCAACATTGCCAGTTAAATTATACTTGGTCTGAAAGTTACTTTTATATGGTTCTGTATTGTTCATAAATTAGATAACAGGAATCCAGTAGTGTAGTTAATATTTATGGTATAGCTAAATCCCAAGCTCATGACCTGGCATTTAGGTTTACATTTGGTATATAGTGTCATAAAGGAAGTACCATTGTTCTTATGAGCAGCTGAAGTATTATGGGTTTAGTGAGGCATCAAACTTGAATTCTACAAAAACTAGCTGTTAATGTAGCTTTGTTTTGCACTGATGATATTGAAATTACATTAAATTTAACAAAAATACTAATGTGTATATACTCCTATCTTTGTATAATACTTATTGAATTTTTGTGTGGTTAAAATGTCATTAATCTTAGAGTATTTTTTATTGCACTATTGTGGAGTACTATGTGTTAATAAACACCTGTAAATGAGTTTGTCATCTGTAGACCAGCAATACATGACTGATCTTGAGCTGAACATGGATGGTAATTGGAGCTAAATTTATCTATGTTTTTTTACCCCTTTGCAGTAGTTCTCTGCAAGAAGCAGAACAATAAGAATATGTTCTAGCACATTAAATCATTGTTTTAGTGCTCCTTTATGGCTTTGTAAAGTAATAATTATCTAAAATAATTCTGAATTTTTATATAACTGATTTGCATACTAATGAGTGTTCTAAAATCTGCACTGTTGGCTTTGTTTTCCTCTATAGATAATCGGTTGCCATTTCAGGACACTGCCTGTGAATGAAAAGGACACACTAACATATTTCATATACTCAGTCAAGAATGACAAGAGCAAACTAGACCACAAATCTGATGGTGGACTTCACTAGAATTCCTGTGATATAAACTTTCATGGACAATCTTACATCTCCACAAGCTTTCCTATGGGAAAACATTAACAACATAAATTTAGATTATTTTTTCGTGTGTGAATCTTGTATTTGTTGTCATGTCTCACAGATTTATTTTTTTCTTCCCAAAGCTACATTAGAGTGCTCTTTCTATTATGTATGTTTGTTATAACATTATTAAATATATTTGTTACCTAGAATGGCCTAATCATGAGGTATAGGGCACTCATTTGTTGTATGACTTATTCTGCAGAATGTGCAGTAGATATGTACAGAAATGATGTTCATGTTAATCTAAAATTGAAAGCATGCTGCTGTAATGTTTACTTGATATTTGCTCGCTTAGTCCCGTGGCTGCTTTCTTTTAGCATTATGTAAGCTTTCTTGCAAACAAGAACATCAACCTCAACACAATATAGCTTTATTTTAAAGCTGAAATACCAAGAGATAACAGGTAGATCTCCACCATCTTGTGGAACAGCAATTGGGAAAAACATCATGAACAAATGATTTCACATCTCCATAAAAGTAATAGATTCCAACAGCGCTACTAAAATGCTGACATACTGAGCACAACAAATAACGCAGTTCTCGACTAAATGGAGAGTTTTTCTATGGATTATCTATGGAATATCAGACCATGAAGGGGGTTATTTTAAATTACAGTTTCAGTGCTGTATTTATATATAAAACATAATTATAATTATAGACATTTGTAAATGATGTGGGAAAGTATCTCTCTGTTTGAATAACATTTGTGTAAATTTTGTTTTATTGAGAGCCAAAGCTTAATTCCAACATGCCAAGAATAAGTAAATATGTTTTGTAGAGCATTCATTTTGCTTCTTTGTATAGAAAGTATATCAAAATTGCTGTATAATATATTCTAGAAGTTGCACTTTCCTGATCCTGGGATTTTTCACCCCTTAAATATTGCTGGCATGTAAATGATAGTGGCAGAGATCTCTGGACATACCCTGAATGTAAAAAATAGTGATGGCTTTAATAAAATTAAAAAAAATAAAAATGTTTGACAGCTGGTATTTATTATAAACGTAAACACATTAGTTTGTTTTGTTGTTGCATCATTTTTTACATAGTTGCATAATTTATATATACTTTGTAGTTTAATGTTATTTTAAAGGGCCACAAAAGTCATGTTTCAGATAAAGCATTTAATGTAAAAAAAAGTTCCATTATCAAAACATGCACAATGTTATCTATATGGCATACACGAACTAGCATTGTCTGGCTGTTAAAAGCTAATAAAATGCATAACAAGAGGTGGCCTGCAGGGGCTTCAAAGGTTTAGAGGTTATAAAATATATTAATATAACAATTTTGGTTGTGCAAAGCTATGGAATGGGTAGTAACGGTGTTATCTATCTTTTTAAACAATAACAAATCAAGTAGACAGTCCCTATAAGGATTTTCAATGACAAGACTATGAACAGTATGACAACAATTTAACATTACTGAGTAAAGGGGAGACGCCTGTTTCTGTGGGTTAGCTTCTGGTATATGTTCTTATTTTATGTGTCCGCCTCCTGATACTTCCCTTACCTAGAGCACAGGGAAAGCTTTTTGTCACTCCTAAACATGTCAGCCATAGTGTTTCTCACACCCTCTAGTGGTTTGTTGTTGGTAGTTAATTACGATTATCCTAGCTTTGTGAAGGAATAATCTAGATTTTATTAAAGGCACAGACGAGTATTTTGCTTTCCTTCTCTTTGGCTACTAATGCAGCTTTTAATAGACAATAAGACATATTACTGGTAAATAACAATAAAAACAAAGAACCAGATAACAGCCAATAAAGAACAAGTATTCAAATGAGCAGATTAAATCAACCAATGAGCAGTGTCATACTGCCCATATACAGTCAAAATAGTCCCTAATCCTGCGAACTGGAAGAAGATTCAACAGGAAAGGAAACATCAGGAAGAAGGATCCACCAATGAAGAAACTGGAAAAACCATATATGAGACAAACGAACATTTTGTATAACAGAGATAAACAATTAGGCAGCAACGTGATGAATAAACTTGATAGAAGAATCAATGCTTTGAAGAAGATCCAAAACCAGGATAAGAATTTCCTAATTGGGGTGTTGTATATTTGGAAAACCTGGAAAATAAGAGTAGAGAAGATGAAATACAATAACATATATATATATATATATATATATATATACTTTATCAGTGCTAAACGTTTTTATATATGCCCTTAAGGGAGGGAGGGAAAAGAATTGTCTGTGTCTTTAATAAAATCTAGATTATTCTTCACAAAACTAGGATCATCTGAATTTTATTACAAGCACAGAGACTCCTATTTTGCTAGTTTAAAGCAAAAAGATTAAAGTATTAAAGAAGAAGCAGCATTAGAAATAGGTTTGAAATAGAACTGTTTGAAAGTAGACTCTGAAGACCAGTCAGCAGCAGAAAGGATATCTTGAAGAGAGGAAGATTTCAAGAAACAAAAGAAATTAAGAGTTGGGGATATGAAGAAGATCTGAAAGAAGAAGTTCTGGTTTCATATTGTCTTAGACAGGAGGCCACACAGAGATTGGGATGATCAGGAAAAAATGGATAAAAGATTGATTTTGAGAGACATTTAGTTCTGCGAGAAAGTAAGAAGGTGACACCAAAGGGGGAAAACATTTTGGAATTTATATCGATAGCTTTTACATCGGAAACTCTGCGAAAGGATAAGAGACAGAGAAGAGTGGCTAATTTAGCAGAGAGTTGTTTGAGAGAAAGATCAGAATTGGAGGGCCAATTATTACGGAAAGGGATGGCAAGATCTACAGCCCAGAAAAAGGAATATTTAGGAGCAGGGGTATTTTTTAATCTGATGGCTTTTAATAAACGACAAATATAAGGGTGACGACCGATTGGAATATCATTGAAGAAGTCGTGAGAAGCAGAAATGTCCGAACGAGCCAAATAAATGGATCTATAAGTGAGTCCATTATCAAAAAGGGAAGAAAGGTAATTCATTACTTCAGGAAGAGGGGCTGAAATGGGATCCAGGTGTCTCCGTGAACACCAGCTAGACCATTTAGACCAGGCTGAGAGATAAGATTTTTTGGTACCTGGAGCCCAGGACTCCTGAAGGAGGGACTGAGACCTTTCCGAAAGTCCTTTGAAGGCCCAAGGGCCCCTGAAATTGCCCATGCTACCAGATTGAGGGATCCATGTAGGTGGAGAGGGCGAGTGTTCCCGGATGGGTTTAGGAGGAAATTGGGGAGGGATGGAATGAGGAGGGGAGGGAGAAAAGACAATTCCAGGAGCGAGGGGTACCAGCATTGAGTCGGCCAAAGGGGAGTTATTAGTAGAAAGGAAATTTGAGCTCTGCGAAGATGAGCAAGGGTGCTGGGATCATGGAAAAGGGGGGATAAGCATAGGCGTTTTGAGTGGGCCAAAGTTGAAGGAAGGCATCTACAGCTGCAGCTTCTGGATCTGGACGCTAACTGAAAAAAGGTTTCCTCTGATAATTGGATCTGGAGGCAAACAGATCTATAGTGAAGGGACCTCTCAGGGAGGCAAGGGAAAGGAAAATGTTGGGAAGTAATTTCCAATCACTGGAGTCTTGAAGATAGCGGGATCCCCAATCCGCTGCTGAATTGGAAAGACCTGGAATGTACTCAGCTATAATGGAAATGTTGTTCTGTAAGCAGTGATGAACGAAATCCTTGGTGATCTCTGAAAAAGTTTTTGATTTGGTACCACCCAATTTGTTCAGGTATATCACGGCGGAAATGTTGTCCATGCGAAGGATCACAGAAATAGGAGCTTAATGTTTTATAAAGCTCTTGATTGCAAAGGAACCCGCAAGTAGCTCCTTGCAATCGATGTGAAGAAGTCTCTCCGCATTTGTCCATTTGCCACCGGTGATAAGAAAACCACATCAGGCTCCCCATCCAGAGTTGCTTGCATCTGCCTCTATAACTAATTCTGGGGAGTTCTCGAAGATTGCTCCTCCGTTCCAGGCATCCATGTGAATTAGCCACCAAAGTAATTCCTGACGAGCTTCTTGAGAAAAAGAAATGGGATGAGCATATGATAGGCCCTTGTGAAGAAAATACATTTTGAGGCATTGAAGAGCCCGATAATGAAGGGGAGCTGGAAATATAGTTTGGATAGAGGATGAAAGGAGACCAATAATGCGAGCTAAGAGTCTCAGAGGGAAAGAAGATTTCTTTAGGACAGATGAGATCTTTTTTATTGCAGAGATCTTTTATTGGGGAAGACTGAGGGTGTCTATTTGAAAACCCAAGAAAATTAGATTCTGAGTGGGAGCCAGGATGGATTTTATTTTGTTTATTAAAAATCCAAGGTTTTCTAAGAAAGAAATAGTTAAATTCAGGTGAGAGGACAGAGCATGTCAGCCAGGCAACGACCGGTTTTAGGATTTTTGTGAATATCCAAGGAGCGGAGGATAATCCGAAAGGAAGACAAGTGAACTGCCAAAGGATGTTGTTCCAATAAAAACAGAGATATTTCCTGTGAGAAGAATGGATGGGAACAATTAGATAAGCATCTGTAAGATCGAGGCGAACCAACCAGTCTTGATCTAGAAGAGAATCTCTTAGAAGTTGAATGGCTTCCATGTTCAAATGTTGGTACAGAACAAAGGCATTCAAGGTCCGGAGATTGATGACGGGACGAAATTGCCCATTTTTCTTTTTTACAAGGAAAATGTTGCTTAAGTAACTGTCTCTGTCCAAAATGACAAGTTCTATAGCCTGTTTTGAGGCTAGAGAAGAAATCTCTGAGTCTATGGTGAGCTTGTCTTGCTTTGAGAACTGAATAGGTCTGGGAGGGTAAGGTTTCAAAGGGAGGTGATGTGAACTCTATTAAGACCCCAGCAACTGTTTGGAGAACCCATGGGTCTGAGGTGATTCGATGCCAGTTTGTTAAGAAACAGGCGGGCCTGCCACCTATTTTTTGAGGGGAAAAAAGGGGAAGATTGGAAAGAAAAGGAATTACCGTGGGGGTTTCTGGAATGTCCTCTTGTGCGGAAAGATCTTGAAGACCAGGGTCGGCTTCTGGAGCGAAAGAACGTAGGGTTTTGTGTTTGGTATTGATTGCAATAATAATATTGGGACCTGGTGTTATAGGAATTATAGGAAGACCGGCCGGGAAATAGGCCCCTTTTTTTCTCGGCCCTGTCAAAAGCATTGTGTAAAGTGTCTTTTTAATAGTGGATTTGGTTTTTGATAAAGTATTGAAAGTCTTAGCATAGTTATTCTTTTTAAAAAGGTAAGTTTCTCCAAAAAGGAGGCCATTGGGATCTGAGGAACGTTGGGAGGAAGCAAAATCTTGACAATTTGGGGTCTAATCTGCGTATTATATTGTGTCTTCTTTCTGCAACTATGGCTTCATTAGCATTACCTAAGAAGGCAATAGACCTTAAAGTCCACTCTCTGATAACATAAGGGCCAAGAGAAGAGTTAGAGGCAATAGATTCTTCAGAGAGGTCAACAATTTTTGCAATAGGGCCAGTTGTATCCAGGAGTTTATCCTGACAAGCTCTTAGTAATCTGTCTGAACCTTTTTTAAGATTGGCTCCTTGAGAACCTAAAAACTTTAAAATGTCAGTATCAATTTCAGGGGTAATGGTGGAATTACTAGGTAGGGAGGGACGGGGCATTCAGCTCTGAGTTTGGATCGGGCTGATTTCTTTAAAGAATTTCTTAAGTAATTCACATAAAATCAGCAATTTCCCTTGAATGGAACCATTCAGAAGAATGGGGGTGTTGTAGTTGTCAGGTTTAGTAAAAGGTTTGCCTAGAGAGTCTAGAAAAATTTTCTCTTCACAAGATTTGTTTAAGTGGACCTTTTTACGTCTTTTATATTTGAGAAAATCATCTGAGGAGGAAATGTCATTATATGGTCTTTTATGAGCTTTCAAAAGGTCAGAGGTGGATTTCCTCAAAGCAGGTTTATTTACACTAGATTGTGAAAAAATGCTTTGTTTTTGCTCTACATTTTTTAGGAGCATTTTGTTCAGAATTTATGACTGTCATTAAAGAGTTCATTTTATCATCAATTTTAGTAATAAAAGATGACAGTTTGTCATTTAATGAACTAACAGAGTCCTCTATAGTATTATCAGACTGGGACATGTTAAATGTTGAACAAATTAACTGTGTGAGAAAAATATAACAACTTATTTATGTCTAAGTGTATAATGCAAAAAATGCCAAACGTTGAAAAAAAACAGAAATAAAAGGAACAATGGGGACACTTATTGGCCAGAAAACAGAATTGCAGTGTAAAAAAGGCAAATAAAAATGTAATTACATGCTTACAATGTTGCAAAGCTTACAACCATTTCTTACAAGCTTGAAGCTTGTAAGAAATGGTTGAGGAATGAAGGTGGAGAGTTGGTCAGTGATGCGTAGCCTCTGAGGTAACACAGAGGGTGGGAAAGAAAAAAATGGATTGAAAAAGTGGCGTGGCCTATCGCATGACATTGCGGATCAGAAGGGACAAGGAAGAACTCAGACTGAGGAGAAAGAAAGGTAGGTAGGTAAAATGACAAATGGTTAACCTAACCCTGGAAAAGTAAAACGGAAGGTTAGATAAAGGAAGTGGAATGACCCAAAACTGGAAAAAAGAACAGGTAGAAAAAACGAAAAACAAAATAAGCTGTAAAAGGAGAGCAGCTTTACCTAAAGGAAAACAATTCCAAATTACCCCAATAAACACAAAAGGGAACATTTTTATTATGAAAAATAAACAATTAAATACTGTGAAAATAAAGTACTTATCTTTGTGAGCAGCAAAAGTGAAAGAGAAAGATTAGAGACTATTTGGACTGTATATGGGCATTATGACACTGCTCATTGGTTGATTTAATCTGCTCATTTAAATACTTGTTCTACATTGGATGTTATCTGGTTCTTTGTTTTTTATTGTTATTTACCTGTAATATGTCTTATTGTCTATGAAAAGCTGCATTAGTAGTAAAAGAAAACGGAAAGCAAAATAGGAGTCTCTGTGTTTGTAATAAAATCATTTTGTCTTTACCAGTCTGTACTCTAGTTGGTTCAGAGTGGAGCAAAGCAAAACATTGTAATTTTAAATCTTTTAACATAATCTATCTGATGCAGTAACCACTTTGGGGTAGATATGTCATAGTGCGAGCGGACATGATACGATGTAGCGTATCATGTCCGCTGCACATCGATAAATGCCGACAGCGGCCTCAGAGCAGGCGGACAAGTTATAGAGACCGCTGCTTCATAACTTCTGTTTCCCGAAACAGGGGCATCAAGCTCCATACAGAGCTTGATCAATCGTCCTCTTTGTCTGTGATTCCACCACCCTTAGTGAGGATATTCATCTATACACATCAAATTGTGTTTGTTAGTTCTTAGCTGCTCAGTTTGCAGTGAAATTGGAATATTTTGTATGTAAAATCCATACAGATCGTGGGTTAAAGATATTCTGCACAATTTACAAGATTCCCATTAACCAGAGTAGTGATTGAAAAATATATTTCTCTTGTAAGGTGTATCCAGCCCATGGATCATCCATTACTTGTGGGATATTCCAACAGGAAGCTGCAAGAGGATCACCCACAGCAGAGCTCTCTATATAGCTCCTCCCCTAACTGCCACTACCAGTCATTCTCTTGCAGCTCTCGACTAGATAGGAAGTAGCTAGAGAGATGTGGTTAATTTATGTAGTTTATCTTCAATCAAAAGTTTATTATTTTCAAATGGTACCGGAGTTGTACTGTTTTAGCCTCAGGCAGAAAGTTGAAGAAGAGTCTGCCTGTGGTTTTTGATGATCTTAGCAGGTTGTAACTAAGATCCATTGCTGTTCTCACACATAACTGAAGAGATGAGGTAACTTTAGCTGGGGGAATGGCATGCAGGGTCTCCTGCTATGAGGTATGTGCAGATTAAATTTTTCTAGAGAAATGAATATGCTAGAAAATGCTGTTAATACCGGATTTATTTAAGGTAAGCCTGATTACAGTGATTTAATAACGACTAGTATCATGCTTGCTGTGAAAGGTAATATTCTTATTACTTTCTGACATTACTGAAACATAAAACGTTTGCTGGAAGTGTTTAAACGTTTTTTTATACATATTGGTGATAAAACTTTTTGGGGCCCAGTTTTTTCCACATGGCTGGCTAGATTTTGCCTAGGGATAGTTTTTTATGGCCCTCTCACTGTGAGTACAGGTTGGGAGGGGCCTAATTTCAGGCCTAAATCGTGCAGTAGTTTTTGCAGCTTGAGACTTCCAGCTTCCCTGAAGGAGTCCCCTGAACAGTTAGGACCTCTACAAAGGGTTTTTGTGCCTCCAAAAGTTGTTGTATGGGCAGGTAGGGCCACAGCAGAGCTGTGGCAGTTTGTTGTGACTGTTAAAAAACGTTTATATCGTTTTTTTTTATCCGGTTTTGAAACTAAGGGGTTAATCATCCATTTGCAAGTGGGTGCAATGCTCTGTTAGTCTATTATACACACTGTAAAAATTTCGTAAGATTTACTGCTTTTTATCACTGTTTTTCAATTTCTGACAAAATTTGTTTCTATTAAAGGCACAGTACCGTTTTTATTTTTTGCTTGTTTACATTTATCAAAGTGTTTTCCAAGCTTGCTGGTCTCATTGATAATCTGTTTAAACATGTCTGACATAGAGGAAACTCCTTGTTCATTATGTTTAGAAGCCATTGTGGAACCCCCTCTTAGAATGTGTACCAAATATACTGATTTTACTTTAAGTTATAAAGATCATATTCTGTCTTTAAAAGATTTATCACCAGAGGAAATTGACAAAAGGGGGAAGTTATGCCGACTTACTCGCCCCCACGTGTCAGAACCTTTGACTCCCGCTCAAGGGACTCCCGCTCAAGTGGCGCCAAGTACATCTAGCGCGCCCATGGCGTTTACTTTACAAGACATGGCGGCAGTTATGGATCATACCCTTACAGCGGTATTGTCCAAACTACCAGGGTTACAAGGAAAGCGAGACAGCTCTGGGATTAGAAAAAATACAGAGCTCTCTGACGCTTTAGTAGCTATGTCTGATATCCCCTCACAATATGCAGAAGCTGAGGCAGGAGAGCTTCTTTCTGTGGGTGATTTTTCTGACTCAGGGAAGATGCTTCAACCTGATTCTGATATGTCTACATTTAAATTTAAGCTTGAACACCTCCGCGGAGGTTTTAGTTACTCTGGATGACTGTGACACCATTATAGTGCCAGAGAAATTGTGTAGATAGGATAAATACTATGCAGTGCCTGTTTACACTGATGTTTTTCCAATACCTAAAAGGTTTTCAGAAATTATTACTAAGGAATGGGATAGACCAGGTGTACCGTTCTCTCCCCCTCCTATTTTTAAGAAAATGTTTCCAATAGATGCCGCTACACGGGACTTATGGCAAACGGTCCCTAAGGTGGAGGGAGCAGTTTCTACCCTAGCTAAGCGTACAACTATTCCCGTCGAGGACAGTTGCACTTTCCTAGATCCAATGGCTAAAAAGTTAGAGGGTTACCTTAAGAAAATGTTTATTCAACAAGGTTTTATTCTCCAGCCTCTTGCATGCATTGCCCCGGTCACTGCTGCTGCGGCCTTCTGGTTTGAGTCTCTGGAAGAGGCCTTACAGGTAGAAACGCCATTGGATGATATACTTGACAAGCTTAAAGCGCTTAAGCTAGCCAATTCATTTGTTTCTGATGCCGTTGTTCATTTAACCAAACTAATGGCTAAGAACTCAGGTTTTGCTATACAGGCGCGTAGGGCGCTATGGCTTAAATCCTGGTCAGCTGACGTTACTTCAAAGTCTAAGCTTCTCAACATTCCCTTCAAGGGGCAGACCCTATTCGGGCCTGGACTGAAGGAGATCATTTCTGATTTTACTGGAGGAAAAGGTCATGCCCTTCCTCAGGATAGGTCTAATAAATTAAGGACCAAACAAACTAATTTTCGTGCCTTTTCGAAACTTTAAGACGAGCGCGGCATCAACTCCCTCTAATGCAAAACAAGAAGGAAATTTTGCCCAGTCCAAGCCGGTCTGGAGACCTAACCAGGCCTGGAACAAAGGTAAGCAGGCCAAGAAGCCTGCTGCTGCCTCTAAGACAGCATGAAAGATCAGCCCCCGATCCGGTAACGGATCTAGTAGGGGGCAGACTTTCTCTCTTCGCCCAGGCTTGGGCAAGAGATGTCCAGGATCCCTGGGCGTTGGAAATTGTGTCCCAGGGATATCTTCTGGACTTCAAAGCTTCTTCCCCAAAAGGAAGATTTCACCTCTCACAATTATCTGCAGACCAGATAAAGAGAGAGGCATTCTTACATTGTGTTCAAGACCTCTTAGTTATGGGAGTGATCCACCCAATTCCAAAGGAGGAACAGGGGCAAGGCTTCTATTCAAATCTCTTTGTGGTTCCCAAGAAAGAGGGAACCTTCAGACCAATCTTAGATCTCAAGATCCTAAACAAATTTCTCAGGGTCCCATCTTTCAAAATGGAGACTATTCTAACCATCCTACCTATGATCCAGGAGGGTCAATACATGACTACCATGGACTTAAAGGATGCTTATCTTCACATTCCGATACACAAAGATCATCATCGGTTTCTCAGGTTCGCCTTCCTAGACAGGCATTACCAGTTTGTGGCTCTTCACATTGGGTTAGCTATGGCACCAAGAATCTTTACGATGGGTGGAAAGTGAATGAAAAGAAGAGTTCTCTATCCTCTCTCACAAGAGTTTCTTTCCTGGGAACTCTGATAGATTCTGTAGAAATGAGGATTTACCTGACAGAGGACAGTTTGTCAAAACTTCTAAATTCCTGCCGTGTTCTTTATTATACTTCTCGCCCTTCGGTGGCTCAGTGTATGGAAGTAATCGGCTTAATGGTAGCGGCAATGGACATAGTTCCGTTTGCCCGCCTACATCTTAGACCGCTGCAACTCTGCATGCTCAGTCAGTGGAATGGGGATTACACAGATTTGTCCCCTCTACTAAATCTGGATCAAGAGACCAGGGATTCTCTTCTCTGGTGGCTATCTCGGGTCCATCTGTCCAAAAGTATGACCTTCCGCAGGCCAGATAACAACAGATGCCAACCTTTGGGGCTGGGGTGCAGTCTGGAACTCTCTGAAGGCTCAGGGGTCGTGGACTCAGGAGGAGGCACTCCTTCCAATTAACATTCTTGAACTAAGAGTGATATTCAATGCTCTTCAGGCTTGGCCTCAGCTAGCGGCAGTGAGGTTCATCAGATTTCAGTCGGACAACATCACGACTGTAGCTTACATCAACCATCAAGGGGGAACAAGGAGTTCCCTAGCGATGTTAGAGGTTTCAAAGATAATTCAATGATTCACTCTTGCCATCTATCAGCTATCCATATCCCAGGAGTAGAGAACTGGGAGGCAGATTTTCTAAGTCGTCAGACTTTTCATCCGGGGGAGTGGGAGCTCCATCCGGAGGTGTTTGCACAGTTGATTCAACGTTGGGGCAAACCAGAACTGGATCTCATGGCGTCTCGCCAGAACGCCAAGCTTCCTTGTTATGGATCCAGGTCCAGGGATCCCAAGGCAGTGCTGATAGATGCTCTGGCAGCGCCTTGGTCCTTCAACCTGGCTTATGTGTTTCCACCGTTTCCTCTGCTCCCTTGTCTGATTGCCAAGATCAAACAGGAGAGAGCATCGGTAATTTTGATAGCACCTGCGTGGCCACGCAGGACTTGGTATGCAGATCTGGTGGACATGTCATCATTTCCACCATGGACTCTGCCTCTGAGGCAGGACCTTCTACTTCAGGGTCCTTTCAACCATCCAAATCTAATTTCTCTGCGGCTGACTGCTTGGAGATTGAACGCTTGATTTTATCAAAGCGTGGTTTCTCCGAGTCGGTCATTGATACCTTAATACAGGCATGAAAGCCTGTCACCAGGAAAATCTATCATAAGATATGGTGTAAATATCTTCATTGGTGTGAATCCAAGGGTTACTCATGGAATAAGGTCAGGATTCCTAGGATATTATCTTTTCTCCAAGAAGGATTGGAGAAGGGTTTGTCAGCTAGTTCCTTAAAAGGACAGATTTCTGCTCTGTCTATTCTTTTGCACAAACGTCTGGCTGAGGTTCCAGATGTGCAGGCGTTTTGTCAGGCTTTAGTCAGAATCAAGCCTGTGTTTAAACCTGTTGCTCCGCCTTGGAGTTTAAATTTAGTTCTTAAGGTTCTTCAAGGGGTTCCGTTTGAGCCTTTGCATTCCATAGATATTAAGCTCTTATCCTGGAAGGTTCTGTTTTTAGTAGCTATCTCCTCGGCTCGAAGAGTTTCGGAGTTATCTGCTTTACAATGTGATTCCCCTTATCTCATTTTTCATGCAGATAAGGTAGTGTTATGTACCAAACCTGTTTTTTTACCTAAGGTAGTATCTAATAAAAATATCAATCAGGAGATTGTTGTACCGTCACTGTGTCCTTATCCTTCTTCAAAGAAGGAACGTCTTTTACACAATCTTGACGTGGTTCGTGCTTTAAAGTTTTATTTACAAGCTACTAAAGATTTTCGTCAAACATCTGCATTGTTTGTTGTCTACTCTGGACAGAGGAGAGGCCAAAAGGCTTCGGCAACCTCTCTTTCTTTTTGGCTAAGGAGTACAATACGCTTAGCTTATGAGACTGCTGGCCAGCAGCCTCCTGAAAGGATTACAGCTCATTCTACTAGAGCGGTAGCTTCCACATGGGCTTTTAAAAATGAGGCTTCTGTTGAACAGATTTGTAAGGCGGCGACTTGGTCTTCGCTTCATACTTTTTCAAAGTTCTATAAAATTTATGCTTCTGCTTCTTCGGAGGCTATTTTTGGGAGAAAGGTCTTGCAGGCAGTGGTGCCTTCCGTTTAAGCGCCTGCCTTGTCCCTCCCTTCATCCGTGTCCTATAGCTTTGGTATTGGTATCCCACAAGTAATGGATGATCCGTGGACTGGATACACCTTACAAGAGAAAACATAATTTATGCTTACCTGATAAATTTATTTCTCTTGTGGTGTATCCAGTCCACGGCCCGCCCTGTCATTTTAAGGCAGGTGTTTTTTATTTTTAAACTACAGTCACCACTGCACCCTATGGTTTCTCCTTTCTCTTGCTTGTCTTCGGTCGAATGACTGGTAGTGGCAGTTAGGGGAGGAGCTATATAGACAGCTCTGCTGTGGGTGATCCTCTTGCAGCTTCCTGTTGGGAAGGATAATATCCCACAAGTATTGGATGATCCGTGGACTGGCTACACCACAAGAGAAATAAATTTATCAGGTAAGCATAAATTATGTTTTTTCTTAATCTGTAATGTTTCCAAAGACTTCAAGATTCTTTGTTGGCACCTTTTTTGCATTCTACATATACGTATAAAAGATATCATCACTTTAGTACAGTGGTTTTCAAAGTGTGAGCTGGGCCTTCCAGGGGGCGCTAGAGCATGTAAGAGGCGGTGCAGGAGCAGTAAAACTTTGCAGTATCTTATGTATACCACAAGTAGCAGCTACCTTTGGTAAAACATAGAACATATTTTAAGAGCTGGCTTTGACACTTGCTATGTAGTAAAATAAGTAAAAAATTAAGGAAAAGAACGCTAAAGATATAAAGTATCATGCTGCAACTCAGTTAATCCCCTCTGAAAGTAACTAATAGATACAAAATAGAACAAGTGAGGCAGCTCTAAAAAGTTAGGATAGAATTTAATCTAAAGTATTGCATATACTGATTGTATTATAGGTAGTGAAATGATGGAAATATAGTGATTCAACTAATAACTTAATGTATTTACAGGGAGTGCAAAATTATTAGGCAAATGAGTATTTTGACCACATCATCCTCTTTATGCATGTTGTCTTACTCCAAGCTGTATAGGCTCGAAAGCCTACTACCAATTAAGCATATTAGGTGATGTTCCTTTCCTTTGGCAAAATGGGTCAAAAGAAGGACTTGACAGGCTCAGAAAAGTCAAAAATAGTGAGATATCTTGCAGAGGGATGCAGCACTCTTAAAATTGCAAAGCTTCTGAAGCGTGATCATCGAACAATCAAGCGTTTCATTCAAAATAGTCAACAGGGTCGCAAGAAGCGTGTGGAAAAACCAAGGCACAAAATAACTGCCCATGAACTGAGAAAAGTCAAGCGTGCAGCTGCCAAGATGCCACTTGCCACCAGTTTGGCCATATTTCAGAGCTGCAACATCACTGGAGTTCCCAAAAGCACAAGGTGTGCAATACTCATAGACATGGCCAAGGTAAGAAAGGCTGAAAGACGACCACCACTAAAAAAGACACCCAAGCTAAAACGTCAAGACTGGGCCAAGAAATATCTCAAGACTGATTTTTCTAAGGTTTTATGGACTGATGAAATGAGAGTGAGTCTTGATGGGCCAGATGGATGGGCCCGTGGCTGGATTGGTAAAGGGCAGAGAGCTCCAGTCCGACTCAGACGCCAGCAAGGTGGAGGTGGAGTACTGGTTTGGGCTGGTATCATCAAAGATGAGCTTGTGGGGCCTTTTCGGGTTGAGGATGGAGTCAAGCTCAACTCCCAGTCCTACTGCCAGTTTCTAGAAGACACCTTCTTCAAGCAGTGGTACAGGAAGAAGTCTGCATCCTTCAAGAAAAACATGATTTTCATGCAGGACAATTCTCCATCACACGCGTCCAATTACTCCACAGCGTGGCTGGCAAGAAAGGGTATAAAAGAAGAAAATCTAATGACATGGCCTCCTTGTTCACCTGATCTGAACCCCATTGAGAACATGTGGTCCATCATCAAATGTGAGATTTACAAGGAGGGAAAACAGTACACCTCTCTGAGCAGTGTCTGGGAGGCTGTGGTTGCTGCTGCACGCAATGTTGATGGTGAACAGATCAAAACACTGACAGAATCCATGGATGGCAGGCTTTTGAGTGTCCTTGCAAAGAAAGGTGGCTATATTGGTCACTGATTTGTTTTTGTTTTGTTTTTGAATGTCAGAAATGTATATTTGTGAATGTTGAGATGTTATATTGATTTCACTGGTAAAAATAAATAATTGAAATGGGTATATATTTGTTTTTTGTTAAGTTGCCTAATAATTATGCACAGTAATAGTCACCTGCACACACAGATATCCCCCTAAAATAGCTATAACTAAAAACAAACTAAAAACTACTTCCAAAACTATTCAGCTTTGATATTAATGAGTTTTTTGGGTTCATTGAGAACATGGTTGTTGTTCAATAATAAAATTAATCCTCAAAAATACAACTTGCCTAATAATTCTGCACTCCCTGTATACAGATATAAGAGATTTTATAAAGATAGCATCCTAAAATAAATCTCAATAGAAACTCGAATAGTAAAATTCAAATCTGTGATTATTTATTATATACACAAGAAAAATAAGTATATTTAAAACACTGTGGGACGTCTCCCATAAAAACTAGATTTAAAATGTCTCATCAATCTGGGTATGGAGTACTGCACTGTAGATAGTTTACTACAGGTATGATTAAATATTTATAACTTAGGACCAGAAAAGAGTTTTGGTGGTGGTATTGTGAAACTCTATATGTAAACAAGCGTCACAATTAGGTAATAGACGTTTCTTTTCAAATACCTAAAATTGGGATCCAATTAACAAAACAGCTTACCTCTCTCAATTAGAGATCTGAAGATCTGTATGTAAACCAGTCTTTGCAGATAATAAATTGTATATTGCCTCCATCCGTTTTCAATAAAACTCCACAGGGTGAGCAATGAACAAGCAGAGTTCTTAAAAATATGCTGAGTGACAGAAGGTGTCCTGGTGGTCTATGTGTTTCGCCCCAGGCTTTATCAAGATGTATATATGTCTGTCACTGAGTCTCCTTTTTAAATAAGCTTTCTTTGATTCTGAATGGACATTTTTAATTTTCAGTGTTAAGGTGGTATTACAGGGATAGAGCTCACAATTATTATTATTATACTTTATTTATGAAGCGCCATCATATTCCGCAGCGCTGTCCATGGATACAGTTCATTTAAATTAAACAATAATATAAAACTTCTAAGAGACAGGACAAAATTTACAAACACATACAGGAGGAATTGAGGGCCCTATTCTCGTTGGAACTTACAATCTAGAAGCTTAGGAGATTGAGAAACAGGAGGTGAGGACTGCAAGATTGAGAAAGATGTTAATGCAGCGTTAGATGAGGGAAATGTTGTTAGGTAAGATAAATATTATTGAGTTGGGTGGTAGGCTTCTCTGAGCAGAAAAGTCTTCAGAAAGCATTTAAAGGAAGAAAGATTAGGGCAAAGCCTGAGAGCACAAGGGAGAGTGTTCCAGAGGGTAGGTGCTGCACGACAGAAGTCCTGCAGTCTAGCATGAGAGGAGGTGATAGTCACAGGTGCAAGGAGCAGGATCATTGTTGGATCTTAGTGGGCGGGCTGGAGTATACTTGTTGATTAGACAGGATAGGTAGAGGGGAGCGGTGTTGAATTTTGAATTTAATTCTGCTGTGAATGGGAAGCCAATCAAGGGACTTGCAGAGAGGTGCAGCAGATACAGAGCGACGGGAAAGGTGGATCAGCCTGGCAGAGGCATTTAGGATGGATTGAAGGGGGGAGAGGCAGGAAAGAGGAAGGCCAAAAAGTAGGTTATTGCAGTAGTCAAGTCGGGAAATAACAAGGGAGTGGATTATTTGCTTTGTGGTGTTAGCGCACAGAAAAGGTCAAATCTTGGAAATATTGCGTAGATGGTTGCAGCAGGATGTAGAAAGCGATTGGATATGGGGTGCGAAGAATAGATTTGAGTCAAGTGTAACTCTGAGGCAGCGGACTTGGGGTGATGGGGAAATGGTGATGCCGTCAACAGGAATAGAGAATTCAGAAATAGGTGTAGAGCTTGAGGGGGGGGGGGGTAGAAGGAGCTCAATCTTGGACATGTTAATCTTTAGGTAGTGAGAGTCCATCCAGGAAGAAATACCAGATAAGCAGTCGATGACATGAGAAAGGACAGAGGGAGAGAGAGCAGGGGTGCAGAGGTAGATCTGGGTGTCATCAGCATAGAGGTGATATTTGAAGCCATAACTGTTGATAAGTTTACCCAGCGAAGAAGTATAAATGGAGAAGAGTAGAGGACCCAGAACAGATCCTTGAGGTACTCCAACAGACAGAGGCATTGGAGAGGAGGAGTCACCGGCAAATGACACAGAGAAAGACCTGTGAGAAAGATAGGAGTGAATCCAGGAAAGAGCAGTGTCACAAAGGCCAAATATTATGCCTTTTGTTCATAAAATATTTATAAAATAGGTATTTCAACTGAATATCTATATAATATAGAATACTGCAATGAACGTAGAATTACATGTCTAAAAAAAATTATACAATAAAATACACAATAAGACATTTAAAGATATATGACTGTTATGTAAAACCTAAACAAATAATATGCATAAAATATGTTACTGAAATTCAATATTTTATTAACATCCTTTTGTATGTAAAAATGTTTAGTGTTTAAACTTTACCACTCCATAACGTTTCTTAGCTGTGTGAATGCACAAATCCAGGCAGGGTTATAAATCAATAAGCTCCCAGTCCAGAGAGGGAGGGGTCCCCAGTCCGTGGAAGAAAACATTGAATTAATCATGCTGCTTATACTTTTGCCTGATTTATTCAATACAATATTTGGTTTTATTTTCATACATCTAAATTACTGTATATATGTAATGTAGATGTATGAATATAAAACCAAATATTGTATTGAATAAATCAGGTAAAAGTATATGCAGCATGATTAATTCAGTGTTTTCTTCCACAGACTGGTGCCCCCCTCCCTCTCTGGACCGAGAGCTTGTTGATTTATAACCCTGCCTGGATCAGTGCATTCACACAGATAAGGAAGCTTATGGAGTGGTAAAGTTTAAACACTAAACTGTTTTACACATTGCCGGATTGGGCCGCCGGGATACCGGGAAAAATCCCGGTCAGCCACCGGCCGGCAGAGGCTGCTCAGACAGCTGCAGTGGAGAGAGAGCACAGCAAGAAACTTAGCACTGTTGAGTACTTGAGTTGTGTGAGGGAGTGCAGCGGCAGTCGGAGCCGCCAGCAGCAAGCAGCACTGCACTGCACACAGACTAACAGGCTCAGACAGCCACAGTCACTGACTCATTCACAGCTGAGCCTCAGCTGCCGCAGTCAGTAGTTACAGTGCTCAGCTGACAGCATAGATAGGCCCATCTAGGGGAGCTCTTAGCCCGGGATGAGAGATGGGGTTGGACTCAGTGTGTGTGGGAGGGGGAAGAGGCCGGTCGAGGCGAGGAGGAGATTCACATGCTCAGTCAAACAGCAAAGAGAGTGCTGCCCAGGCTGTTGGAACCACACCGACTTATTTCTTAATTTGGTGAGTATTTTTACTAGCTAATTGCCTTAGTATCCTTAGAAATGTTGTTCTATAAATATGCAGAGATGTGTGTCCTCTTTGTCCTCCTGTCAAATTCATACTGGTTGTGCTGAAACGGCGCTGCATTGGTGTAGGATTGGCTTCTTGTTGCAGCTTTCATCGTAACTTACTTTTACTTTTACAGACCTGGAACATTGCAATAAATGAGCAGTAACGGCACTTCTTCCAAGAACTGATGTTTCTTATGTTTTTCGGTAGTATTAGTGGCTAAATGGATACAGGAACTCAAAAGTTATTTTCAACTCCTTGCAGTATTGAGTAGGTCCCATAGCTCACATGGAAATTTTGATTAGACTGAGTGAATACGTTGAGATGGGGGAATGGTAGGAATAATAATACTGCCTAATATCAGCTGATATAACCAACTGCTTATTAAATTGCAAATATATTATCTGACTGGGGATGCAGCTCTAAGGTTTAATATATTTATATACGCCTAGATTTAGAGTTCTGCGTTAGCCGTCCAAACCAGCGTTAGGGGGTCCTAACGCTGGTTTTTACCGCCCGCTGGTATTTAGAGTCAGTCATGAAAGGGTCTAACGCTCACTTTCCAGGCGCGACTTTTCCATACCGCAGATCCCCCTACGCCAATTGCGTATCCTATCTTTTCAATGGGATCTTTCTAACGCCGCTGAAGTGAGCCTTAGAAATCTAACGACAAGACTCCAGCCGCAGAGAAAAGCCAGGAGTTAAGAGCTTTCTGGGCTAACGCCGGTTCATAAAGCTCTTAACTACTGTGCTCTAAAGTACACTAACACCCATAAACTACCTATGTACCCCTAAACCGAGCCCCCCCCACATCGCCGCCACTCTATTCAATTTTTTTAACCCCTAATCTGCCGACTGCACACCGCCGCCACCTACATTATCCCTATGTACCCCTAATCTGCTGCCCCTAACATCGCGGACCCCTACATAATATTTATTAACCCCTAATCTGCCCACCCCCAACGTTGCCGCTACCTACCTACAATTATTAACCCCTAATCTGCCGACCGGACCTCACCGCTACTATAATAAAGTTATTAACCCCTTATCTGCCTCACTCCCACCTCAAAAACCCTATAATAAATAGTATTAACCCCTAATCTGCCCTCCCTAACATCGCCGACACCTAACTTCAAGTATTAACCCCTAATCTGCCGACCGGACATCGCCGCTACTCTAATAAATGTATTAACCCCTAAAGCTAAGTCTAACCCTAACACCCCCCTAAGTTAAATATAATTTAAATCTAACAAAATAAAATAAATCTTATTAAATAAATTATTCCTATTTAAAGCTAAATACTTACCTGTAAAATAAACCCTAATATAGCTACAATATAAATAATAATTATATTGTAGCTATTTTAGGATTAATATTTATTTTACAGGCAACTTTGTATTTATTTTAACCAGGTACAATAGCTATTAAATAGTTAATAACTATTTAATAGTTACCTAGTTAAAATAATTACAAAATTACCTGTAAAATAAATCCTAACCTAAGTTACAATTAAACCTAACACTACACTATCAATAAATAAATTAAATAAACTATCTACAATTATCTACAATTATATCAACTAAACTAAATTACAAAAACAAACAAACACTAAATTACAAAAAAAACAAACACTAAATTACAAAAAATAAAAAGAGATTACAAGAATTTTAAACTAATTACACCTACTCTAAGCCCCCTGAAAAAATAACAAAGCCCCCCAAAATAAAAAATGCCCTACCCTATTCTAAAATAAAAATTGTAAAGCTCTTTTACCTTACCAGCCCTTAAAAGGGCATTTTGCGGGGCATGCCCCAAAGTAAACAGCTCTTTTGCCTGTAAAAAAAAAAACATACAATACCCCCCCCCAACATTACAACCCACCACCCACATACCCCTAATATAACGCAAACCCCCCTTAAATAAACCTAACACTAAGCCCCTGAAGATCTCCCTACCTTGTCTTCACCACGCTGGGTATCACCGATCCGTCCAAAAGAGTGTCCGAAGTCTTCATCCTATCCGGCAAGAAGAGCTCCTCCAGAGGGTCCAAAGTCTTCATCCTATCCAGGCAGAAGAGGACATCCGGACCGGCAGACATCTTCATCCAGGTAGCATCTTCTATCTTCTTCCATCCGGCGCGGAGCGGGACCATCTTGAAGCAGCCGACGCGGAGCCATCATTCTGCACCGACGGACTAACGACGAATGAACGTTCCTTTAAGGGACGTCATCCAAGATGGCGTCCCTCGAATTCCGATTGGCTGATAGGATTCTATCAGCCAATCGGAATTAAGGTAGGAAAAATCTGATTGGCTGATTGAATCAGCCAATCAGATTCAAGTTCAATCCGATTGGCTGATTGGATCAGCCAATCAGATTGAGCTCGCATTCTATTGGCTGTTCCGATCAGCCAAAAGAATGCGAGCTCAATCTGATTGGCTGATTGGATCAGCCAATCGGATTGAACTTGAATCTGATTGGCTGATTGAATCAGCCAATCAGATTTTTCCTACCTTAATTCCGATTGGCTGATAGAATCCTATCAGCCAATCGGAATTCGAGGGACGCCATCTTGGATGACATCCCTTAAAGGAACCTTCATTCATCGTTAGTCCGTCGGTGAAGAAGGATGGCTCCGCGTCGGCTGCTTGAAGATGGTCCCGCTCTGCACCAGATGGAAGAAGATAGAAGATGCCGCCTGGATGAGGATGTCCTCTTCTGCCCGGATAGGATGAAGACTTTGGACCCTCTGGAGGAGCTCTTCTTGCCGGATAGGATGAAGACTTCGGACACTCTTCTGGACGGATCGGTGATACCCGGCGTGGTGAAGACAAGGTAGGGAGATCTTCAGGGGCTTAGTGTTAGGTTTATTTAAGGGGGGTTTGGGTTAGATTAGGGGTATGTGGGTGGTGGGTTGTAATGTTGGGGGGGTATTGTATGTTTTTTTTTACAGGCAAAAGAGCTGTTTTCTTTGGGGCATGCCCCGCAAAAGGCCCTTTTAAGGGCTGGTAAGGTAAAAGAGCTTTTCTATTTTTATTTTATAATAGGGTAGGGCATTTTTTTATTTTGGGGGGCTTTGTTTTTTTTTTAGGGGGCTTAGAGTAGGTGTAATTAGTTTAAAATTCTTGTAATCTTTTTTTTATTTTTTGTAATTTAGTGTTTGTTTGTTTTTGTAATTTAGTTTAGTTGATATAATTGTAGATAATTGTAGATAGTTTATTTAATTTATTTATTGATAGTGTAGTGTTAGGTTTAATTGTAACTTAGGTTAGGATTTATTTTACAGGTAATTTTGTAATTATTTTAACTAGGTAACTATTAAATAGTTATTAACTATTTAATAACTATTGTACCTGGTTAAAATAAATACAAAGTTGCCTGTAAAATAAATATTAATCCTAAAATAGTTACAATATAATTATTATTTATATTGTAGCTATATTAGGGTTTATTTTACAGGTAAGTATTTAGCTTTAAATAGGAATAATTTATTTAATAAGATTTATTTTATTTAGTTAGATTTAAATTATATTTATAGGGGGGTGTTAGGGTTAGGGTTAGGGTTAGACTTAGCTTTAGGG
This sequence comes from Bombina bombina, assembly GCF_027579735.1. Lineage (NCBI taxonomy): Eukaryota > Metazoa > Chordata > Amphibia > Anura > Bombinatoridae > Bombina > Bombina bombina. Next base: position 1,156,263,890 of record NC_069500.1, read on the forward strand.
GTTAATACATTTATTAGAGTAGCGGCGAGGTGAGTCTTGATGGGCCAGATGGATGGGCCCGTGGCTGGATTGGTAAAGGGCAGAGAGCTCCAGTCCGACTCAGACGCCAGCAAGGTGGAGGTGGAGTACTAGTTTGGGCTGGTATCATCAAAGATGAGCTTGTGGGGCCTTTTCGGGTTGAGGATGGAGTCAAGCTCAACTCCCAGTCCTACTGCCAGTTTCTGGAAGACACCTTCTTCAAGCAGTGGTACAGGAAGAAGTCTGCATCCTTCAAGAAAAACATGATTTTCATGCAGGACAATGCTCCATCACACGCGTCCAATTACTCCACAGCGTGGCTGGCAAGAAAGGGTATAAAAGAAGAAAATCTAATGACATGGCCTCCTTGTTCACCTGATCTGAACCCCATTGAGAACCTGTGGTCCATCATCAAATGTGAGATTTACAAGGAGGGAAAACAGTACACCACTCTGAACAGTGTCTGGGAGGCTGTGGTTGCTGCTGCACGCAATGTTGATGGTGAACAGATCAAAACACTGACAGAATCCATGGATGGCAGGCTTTTGAGTGTCCTTGCAAAGAAAGGTGGCTATATTGGTCACTGATTTGTTTTTGATTTGTTTTTGAATGTCAGAAATGTATATTTGTGAATGTTGAGATGTTATATTGATTTCACTGGTAAAAATAAATAATTGAAATGGGTATATATTTGTTTTTTGTTAAGTTGCCTAATAATTATGCACAGTAATAGTCACCTGCACACACAGATATCCCCCTAAAATAGCTATAACTAAAAACAAACTAAAAACTACTTCCAAAACTATTCAGCTTTGATATTAATGAGTTTTTTGGGTTCATTGAGAACATGGTTGTTGTTCAATAATAAACTTAATCCTCAAAAATACAACTTGCCTAATAATTCTGCACTCCCTGTATACAGATATAAGAGATTTTATAAAGATAGCATCCTAAAATAAATCTCAATAGAAACTCGAATAGTAAAATTCAAATCTGTGATTATTTATTATATACACAAGAAAAATAAGTATATTTAAAACACTGTGGGACGTCTCCCATAAAAACTAGATTTAAAATGTCTCATCAATCTGGGTATGGAGTACTGCACTGTAGATAGTTTACTACAGGTATGATTAAATATTTATAACTTAGGACCAGAAAAGAGTTTTGGTGGTGGTATTGTGAAACTCTATATGTAAACAAGCGTCACAATTAGGTAATAGACGTTTCTTTTCAAATACCTAAATTTGGGATCCAATTAACAAAACAGCTTACCTCTCTCAATTAGAGATCTGAAGATCTGTATGTAAACCAGTCTTTGCAGATAATAAATTGTATATTGCCTCCATCCGTTTTCAATAAAACTCCACAGGGTGAGCAATGAACAAGCAGAGTTCTTAAAAATATGCTGAGTGACAGAAGGTGTCCTGGTGGTCTATGTGTTTCGCCCCAGGCTTTATCAAGATGTATATATGTCTGTCACTGAGTCTCCTTTTTAAATAAGCTTTCTTTGATTCTGAATGGACATTTTTAATTTTCAGTGTTAAGGTGGTATTACAGGGATAGAGCTCACAATTATTATTATTATACTTTATTTATGAAGCGCCATCATATTCCGCAGCGCTGTCCATGGATACAGTTCATTTAAATTAAACAATAATATAAAACTTCTAAGAGACAGGACAAAATTTACAAACACATACAGGAGGAATTGAGGGCCCTATTCCCGTTGGAACTTACAATCTAGAAGCTTAGGAGATTGAGAAACAGGAGGTGAGGACTGCAAGATTGAGAAAGATGTTAATGCAGAGTTAGATGAGGGAAATGTTGTTAGGTAAGATAAATATTATTGAGTTGGGTGGTAGACTTCTCTGAGCAGAAAAGTCTTCAGAAAGCATTTAAAGGAAGAAAGATTAGGGCAAAGCCTGAGAGCACGAGGGAGAGTGTTCCAGAGGGTAGGTGCTGCACGACAGAAGTCCTGCAGTCTAGCATGAGAGGAGGTGATAGTCACAGGTGCAAGGAGCAGGATCATTGTTGGATCTTAGTGGGCGGGCTGGAGTATACTTGTTGATTAGACAGGATAGGTAGAGGGGAGCGGTGTTGAATTTTGAATTTAATTCTGCTGTGAATGGGGAGCCAATGAAGGGACTTGCAGAGAGGTGCAGCAGATACAGAGCGACTGGAAAGGTGGATCAGCCTGGAAGAGGCATTTAGGATGGATTGAAGGGGGGAGAGGCAGGAAAGAGGAAGGCCAAAAAGTAGGTTATTGCAGTAGTCAAGTCGGGAAATAACAAGGGAGTGGATTATTTGCTTTGTGGTGTTAGCGCACAGAAAAGGTCAAATCTTGGAAATATTGCGTAGATGGTTGCAGCAGGATGTAGAAAGCGATTGGATATGGGGTGCGAAGGATAGATTTGAGTCAAGTGTAACTCTGAGGCAGCGGACTTGGGGTGATGGGGAAATGGTGATGCCGTCAACAGGAATAGAGAAGTCAGAAATAGGTGTAGAGCTTGAGGGGGGGGGGGGGTAGAAGGAGCTCAATCTTGGACATGTTAATCTTTAGGTAGTGAGAGTCCATCCAGGAAGAAATACCAGATAAGCAGTCGATGACATGAGAAAGGACAGAGGGAGAGAGAGCAGGGGTGCAGAGGTAGATCTGGGTGTCATCAGCATAGAGGTGATATTTGAAGCCATAACTGTTGATAAGTTTACCCAGCGAAGAAGTATAAATGGAGAAGAGTAGAGGACCCAGAACAGATCCTTGAGGTACTCCAACAGACAGAGGCATTGGAGAGGAGGAGTCACTGGCAAATGACACAGAGAAAGACCTGTGAGAAAGATAGGAGTGAATCCAGGAAAGAGCAGTGTCACAAAGGCCAAATATTATGCCTTTTGTTCATAAAATATTTATAAAATAGGTATTTCAACTGAATATCTATATAATATAAAATACGTAGAATTACATGTCTAAAAAAAATTATACAATAAAATACACAATAAGACATTTAAAGATATATGACTGTTATGTAAAACCTAAACAAATAATATGCATAAAATATGTTACTGAAATTCAATATTTTATTAACATCCTTTTGTATGTAAAAATGTTTAGTGTTTAAACTTTACCACTCCATAACGTTTCTTAGCTGTGTGAATGCACAAATCCAGGCAGGGTTATAAATCAATAAGCTCCCAGTCCAGAGAGGGAGGGGTCCCCAGTCCGTGGAAGAAAACACTGAATTAATCATGCTGCTTATACTTTTGCCTGATTTATTCAATACAATATTTGGTTTTATTTTCATACATCTAAATTACTGTATACAGTATATTTAATGTAGATGTATGAATATAAAACCAAATATTGTATTGAATAAATCAGGTAAAAGTATATGCAGCATGATTAATTCAGTGTTTTCTTCCACAGACTGGTGCCCCCCTCCCTCTCTCCCCCCTCCCTCTCTGGACCGAGAGCTTGTTGATTTATAACCCTGCCTGGATCAGTGCATTCACACAGATAAGGAAGCTTATGGAGTGGTAAAGTTTAAACACTAAACTGTTTTACACATTGCCGGATTGGGCCGCCGGGATACCGGGAAAAATCCCGGTCAGCCACCGGCCGGCAGAGGCTGCTCAGACAGCTGCAGTGGAGAGAGAGCACAGCAAGAAACTTAGCACTGTTGAGTACTTGAGTTGTGTGAGGGAGTGCAGCGGCAGTCGGAGCCGCCAGCAGCAAGCAGCACTGCACTGCACACAGACTAACAGGCTCAGACAGCCACAGTCACTGACTCATTCACAGCTGAGCCTCAGCTGCCGCAGTCAGTAGTTACAGTGCTCAGCTGACAGCATAGATAGGCCCATCTAGGGGAGCTCTTAGCCCGGGATGAGAGATGGGGTTGGACTCAGTGTGTGTGGGAGGGGGAAGAGGCCGGTCGAGGCGAGGAGGAGATTCACATGCTCAGTCAAACAGCAAAGAGAGTGCTGCCCAGGCCGTTGGAACCACACCCACTTATTTCTTAATTTGGTGAGTATTTTTACTAGCTAATTGCCTTAGTATCCTTAGAAATGTTGTTGTATAAATATGCAGAGATGTGTGTCCTCTTTGTCCTCCTGTCAAATTCATACTGGTTGTGTTGAAACGGCGCTGCATTGGTGTAGGATTGGCTTCTTGTTGCAGCTTTCATCGTAACTTACTTTTACTTTTACAGACCTGGAACATTGCAATAAATGAGCAGTAACGGCACTTCTTCCAAGAACTGATGTTTCTTATGTTTTTCTGTAGTATTAGTGGCTAAATGGATACAGGAACTCAAAAGTTATTTTCAACTCCTTGCAGTATTGAGTAGGTCCCATAGCTCACATGGAAATTTGGATTAGACTGAGTGAATACGTTGAGATGGGGGAATGGTAGGAATAATAATACTGCCTAATATCAGCTGATATAACCAACTGCTTATTAAATTGCAAATATATTATCTGACTGGGGATGCAGCTCTAAGGTTTAATATATTTATATACGCCTAGATTTAGAGTTCTGCGTTAGCCGTCCAAACCAGCGTTAGGGGGTCCTAACGCTGGTTTTTACCGCCCGCTGGTATTTAGAGTCAGTCATGAAAGGGTCTAACGCTCACTTTCCAGGCGCGACTTTTCCATACCGCAGATCCCCCTACGCCAATTGCGTATCCTATCTTTTCAATGGGATCTTTCTAACGCCGCTGAAGTGAGCCTTAGAAATCTAACGACAAGACTCCAGCCGCAGAGAAAAGCCAGGAGTTAAGAGCTTTCTGGGCTAACGCCGGTTCATAAAGCTCTTAACTACTGTGCTCTAAAGTACACTAACACCCATAAACTACCTATGTACCCCTAAACCGAGCCCCCCCCACATCGCCGCCACTCTATTCAATTTTTTTAACCCCTAATCTGCCGACTGCACACCGCCGTCACCTACATTATCCCTATGTACCCCTAATCTGCTGCCCCTAACATCGCGGACCCCTACATAATATTTATTAACCCCTAATCTGCCCACCCCCAACGTTGCCGCTACCTACCTACAATTATTAACCCCTAATCTGCCGACCGGATCTCACCGCTACTATAATAAAGTTATTAACCCCTTATCCGCCTCACTCCCGCCTCAAAAACCCTATAATAAATAGTATTAACCCCTAATCTGCCCTCCCTAACATCGCCGACACCTAACTTCAAGTATTAACCCCTAATCTGCCGACCGGACCTCGCCGCTACTCTAATAAATGTATTAACCCCTAAAGCTAAGTCTAACCCTAACACTCCCCTAAGTTAAATATAATTTAAATCTAACAAAATAAAATAAATCTTATTAAATAAATTATTCCTATTTAAAGCTAAATACTTACCTGTAAAATAAACCCTAATATAGCTACAATATAAATAATAATTAAATTGTAGCTATTTTAGGATTAATATTTATTTTACAGGCAACTTTGTATTTATTTTAACCAGGTACAATAGCTATTAAATAGTTAATAACTATTTAATAGTTATCTAGTTAAAATAATTACAAAATTACCTGTAAAATAAATCCTAACCTAAGTTACAATTAAACCTAACACTACACTATCAATAAATAAATTAAATAAACTATCGACAATTATCTACAATTATATCAACTAAACTAAATTACAAAAACAAACAAACACTAAATTACAAAAAAAACAAACACTAAATTACAAAAAATAAAAAAAGATTACAAGAATTTTAAACTAATTACACCTACTCTAAGCCCCCAGAAAAAATAACAAAGCCCCCCAAAATAAAAAATGCCCTACCCTATTCTAAAATAAAAATTGTAAAGCTCTTTTACCTTACCAGCCCTTAAAAGGGCCTTTTGCGGGGCATGCCCCAAAGTAAACAGCTCTTTTGCCTGTAAAAAAAAAAAACATACAATACCCCCCCCCCCAACATTACAACCCACCACCCACATACCCCTAATATAACGCAAACCCCCCTTAAATAAACCTAACACTAAGCCCCTGAAGATCTCCCTACCTTGTCTTCACCACGCTGGGTATCACCGATCCGTCCAGAAGAGTGTCCGAAGTCTTCATCCTATCCAGCAAGAAGAGCTCCTCCAGAGGGTCCAAAGTCTTCATCCTATCCAGGCAGAAGAGGACATCCGGACCGGCAGACATCTTCATCCAGGCGGCATCTTCTATCTTCTTCCATCCGGCGCGGAGCGGGACCATCTTGAAGCAGCCGACGCGGAGCCATCATTCTTCACCGACGGACTAACGACGAATGAAGGTTCCTTTAAGGGACGTCATCCAAGATGGCGTCCCTCGAATTCCGATTGGCTGATAGGATTCTATCAGCCAATCGGAATTAAGGTAGGAAAAATCTGATTGGCTGATTGAATCAGCCAATCAGATTCAAGTTCAATCCGATTGGCTGATTGGATCAGCCAATCAGATTGAGCTCGCATTCTATTGGCTGTTCCGATCAGCCAAAAGAATGCGAGCTCAATCTGATTGGCTGATTGGATCAGCCAATCGGATTGAACTTGAATCTGATTGGCTGATTGAATCAGCCAATCAGATTTTTCCTACCTTAATTCCGATTGGCTGATAGAATCCTATCAGCCAATCGGAATTCGAGGGACGCCATCTTGGATGACATCCCTTAAAGGAACCTTCATTCATCGTTAGTCCATCGGTGAAGAAGGATGGCTCTGCGTCGGCTGCTTGAAGATGGTCCCGCTCCGCACCAGATGGAAGAAGATAGAAGATGCCGCCTGGATGAGGATGTCCTCTTCTGCCCGGATAGGATGAAGACTTTGGACCCTCTGGAGGAGCTCTTCTTGACGGATAGGATGAAGACTTCGGACACTCTTCTGGACGGATCGGTGATACCCGGCGTGGTGAAGACAAGGTAGGGAGGGATCTTCAGGGGCTTAGTGTTAGGTTTATTTAAGGGGGGTTTGGGTTAGATTTGGGGTATGTGGGTGGTGGGTTGTAATGTTGGGGGGGTATTGTATGTTTTTTTTTACAGGCAAAAGAGCTGTTTTCTTTGGGGCATGCCCCGCAAAAGGACCTTTTAAGGGCTGGTAAGGTAAAAGAGCTTTTCTATTTTTATTTTAGAATAGGGTAGGGCATTTTTTTATTTTGGGGGGCTTTGTTTTTTTTTTAGGGGGCTTAGAGTAGGTGTAATTAGTTTAAAATTCTTGTAATCTTTTTTTATTTTTTGTAATTTAGTGTTTGTTTTTTTTTTGTAATTTAGTTTAGTTGATATAATTGTAGATAATTGTAGATAGTTTATTTAATTTATTTATTGATAGTGTAGTGTTAGGTTTAATTGTAACTTAAGTTAGGATTTATTTTACAGGTAATTTTGTAATTATTTTAACTAGGTAACTATTAAATAGTTATTAACTATTTAATAACTATTGTACCTGGTTAAAATAAATACAAAGTTGCCTGTAAAATAAATATTAATCCTAAAATGGCTACAATATAATTATTATTTATATTGTAGCTATATTAGGGTTTATTTTACAGGTAAGTATTTAGCTATAAATAGGAATAATTTATTTAATAAGATTTATTTTATTTAGTTAGATTTAAATTATATTTATAGGGGGGTGTTAGGGTTAGGGTTAGGGTTAGACTTAGCTTTAGGGGTTAATACATTTATTAGAGTAGCGGCGAGGTCCGGTCGGCAGATTAGGGGTTAATACTTGAAGTTAGGTGTCGGCGATGTTAGGGAGGGCAGATTAGGGGTTAATACTATTTATTATAGGGTTTTTGAGGTGGGAGTGAGGCGGATTAGGGGTTAATAACTTTATTATAGTAGCGGTGAGGTCCGGTCGGCAGATTAGGGGTTAATAATTGTAGGTAGGTGGCAGCGACGTTGGGGGCGGCAGATTAGGGGTTAATAAATATAATATAGGGGTTGGCGGTGTTAGGGGCAGCAGATTAGGGGTACATAGGGATAACGTAGGTTGCGGCGGTGTACGGAGCGGCAGATTAGGGGTTAATAATAAAATGCAGGGGCCAGCGATAGCGGGGCGGCAGATTAGGGGTTAATAAGTGTAAGGTTAGGGGTGTTTAGACTCGGGGTACATGTTAAGAGCAGTGTCACAAAGGCCAAATATTATGCCTTTTGTTCATAAAATATTTATAAAATAGGTATTTCAACTGAATATCTATATAATATAAAATACGTAGAATTACATGTCTAAAAAAAATTATACAATAAAATACACAATAAGACATTTAAAGATATATGACTGTTATGTAAAACCTAAACAAATAATATGCATAAAATATGTTACTGAAATTCAATATTTTATTAACATCCTTTTGTATGTAAAAATGTTTAGTGTTTAAACTTTACCACTCCATAACGTTTCTTAGCTGTGTGAATGCACAAATCCAGGCAGGGTTATAAATCAATAAGCTCCCAGTCCAGAGAGGGAGGGGTCCCCAGTCCGTGGAAGAAAACACTGAATTAATCATGCTGCTTATACTTTTGCCTGATTTATTCAATACAATATTTGGTTTTATTTTCATACATCTAAATTACTGTATACAGTATATTTAATGTAGATGTATGAATATAAAACCAAATATTGTATTGAATAAATCAGGTAAAAGTATATGCAGCATGATTAATTCAGTGTTTTCTTCCACAGACTGGTGCCCCCCTCCCTCTCTCCCCCCTCCCTCTCTGGACCGAGAGCTTGTTGATTTATAACCCTGCCTGGATCAGTGCATTCACACAGATAAGGAAGCTTATGGAGTGGTAAAGTTTAAACACTAAACTGTTTTACACATTGCCGGATTGGGCCGCCGGGATACCGGGAAAAATCCCGGTCAGCCACCGGCCGGCAGAGGCTGCTCAGACAGCTGCAGTGGAGAGAGAGCACAGCAAGAAACTTAGCACTGTTGAGTACTTGAGTTGTGTGAGGGAGTGCAGCGGCAGTCGGAGCCGCCAGCAGCAAGCAGCACTGCACTGCACACAGACTAACAGGCTCAGACAGCCACAGTCACTGACTCATTCACAGCTGAGCCTCAGCTGCCGCAGTCAGTAGTTACAGTGCTCAGCTGACAGCATAGATAGGCCCATCTAGGGGAGCTCTTAGCCCGGGATGAGAGATGGGGTTGGACTCAGTGTGTGTGGGAGGGGGAAGAGGCCGGTCGAGGCGAGGAGGAGATTCACATGCTCAGTCAAACAGCAAAGAGAGTGCTGCCCAGGCCGTTGGAACCACACCCACTTATTTCTTAATTTGGTGAGTATTTTTACTAGCTAATTGCCTTAGTATCCTTAGAAATGTTGTTGTATAAATATGCAGAGATGTGTGTCCTCTTTGTCCTCCTGTCAAATTCATACTGGTTGTGTTGAAACGGCGCTGCATTGGTGTAGGATTGGCTTCTTGTTGCAGCTTTCATCGTAACTTACTTTTACTTTTACAGACCTGGAACATTGCAATAAATGAGCAGTAACGGCACTTCTTCCAAGAACTGATGTTTCTTATGTTTTTCTGTAGTATTAGTGGCTAAATGGATACAGGAACTCAAAAGTTATTTTCAACTCCTTGCAGTATTGAGTAGGTCCCATAGCTCACATGGAAATTTGGATTAGACTGAGTGAATACGTTGAGATGGGGGAATGGTAGGAATAATAATACTGCCTAATATCAGCTGATATAACCAACTGCTTATTAAATTGCAAATATATTATCTGACTGGGGATGCAGCTCTAAGGTTTAATATATTTATATACGCCTAGATTTAGAGTTCTGCGTTAGCCGTCCAAACCAGCGTTAGGGGGTCCTAACGCTGGTTTTTACCGCCCGCTGGTATTTAGAGTCAGTCATGAAAGGGTCTAACGCTCACTTTCCAGGCGCGACTTTTCCATACCGCAGATCCCCCTACGCCAATTGCGTATCCTATCTTTTCAATGGGATCTTTCTAACGCCGCTGAAGTGAGCCTTAGAAATCTAACGACAAGACTCCAGCCGCAGAGAAAAGCCAGGAGTTAAGAGCTTTCTGGGCTAACGCCGGTTCATAAAGCTCTTAACTACTGTGCTCTAAAGTACACTAACACCCATAAACTACCTATGTACCCCTAAACCGAGCCCCCCCCACATCGCCGCCACTCTATTCAATTTTTTTAACCCCTAATCTGCCGACTGCACACCGCCGTCACCTACATTATCCCTATGTACCCCTAATCTGCTGCCCCTAACATCGCGGACCCCTACATAATATTTATTAACCCCTAATCTGCCCACCCCCAACGTTGCCGCTACCTACCTACAATTATTAACCCCTAATCTGCCGACCGGATCTCACCGCTACTATAATAAAGTTATTAACCCCTTATCCGCCTCACTCCCGCCTCAAAAACCCTATAATAAATAGTATTAACCCCTAATCTGCCCTCCCTAACATCGCCGACACCTAACTTCAAGTATTAACCCCTAATCTGCCGACCGGACCTCGCCGCTACTCTAATAAATGTATTAACCCCTAAAGCTAAGTCTAACCCTAACACTCCCCTAAGTTAAATATAATTTAAATCTAACAAAATAAAATAAATCTTATTAAATAAATTATTCCTATTTAAAGCTAAATACTTACCTGTAAAATAAACCCTAATATAGCTACAATATAAATAATAATTAAATTGTAGCTATTTTAGGATTAATATTTATTTTACAGGCAACTTTGTATTTATTTTAACCAGGTACAATAGCTATTAAATAGTTAATAACTATTTAATAGTTATCTAGTTAAAATAATTACAAAATTACCTGTAAAATAAATCCTAACCTAAGTTACAATTAAACCTAACACTACACTATCAATAAATAAATTAAATAAACTATCGACAATTATCTACAATTATATCAACTAAACTAAATTACAAAAACAAACAAACACTAAATTACAAAAAAAACAAACACTAAATTACAAAAAATAAAAAAAGATTACAAGAATTTTAAACTAATTACACCTACTCTAAGCCCCCAGAAAAAATAACAAAGCCCCCCAAAATAAAAAATGCCCTACCCTATTCTAAAATAAAAATTGTAAAGCTCTTTTACCTTACCAGCCCTTAAAAGGGCCTTTTGCGGGGCATGCCCCAAAGTAAACAGCTCTTTTGCCTGTAAAAAAAAAAAACATACAATACCCCCCCCCCCAACATTACAACCCACCACCCACATACCCCTAATATAACGCAAACCCCCCTTAAATAAACCTAACACTAAGCCCCTGAAGATCTCCCTACCTTGTCTTCACCACGCTGGGTATCACCGATCCGTCCAGAAGAGTGTCCGAAGTCTTCATCCTATCCAGCAAGAAGAGCTCCTCCAGAGGGTCCAAAGTCTTCATCCTATCCAGGCAGAAGAGGACATCCGGACCGGCAGACATCTTCATCCAGGCGGCATCTTCTATCTTCTTCCATCCGGCGCGGAGCGGGACCATCTTGAAGCAGCCGACGCGGAGCCATCATTCTTCACCGACGGACTAACGACGAATGAAGGTTCCTTTAAGGGACGTCATCCAAGATGGCGTCCCTCGAATTCCGATTGGCTGATAGGATTCTATCAGCCAATCGGAATTAAGGTAGGAAAAATCTGATTGGCTGATTGAATCAGCCAATCAGATTCAAGTTCAATCCGATTGGCTGATTGGATCAGCCAATCAGATTGAGCTCGCATTCTATTGGCTGTTCCGATCAGCCAAAAGAATGCGAGCTCAATCTGATTGGCTGATTGGATCAGCCAATCGGATTGAACTTGAATCTGATTGGCTGATTGAATCAGCCAATCAGATTTTTCCTACCTTAATTCCGATTGGCTGATAGAATCCTATCAGCCAATCGGAATTCGAGGGACGCCATCTTGGATGACATCCCTTAAAGGAACCTTCATTCATCGTTAGTCCATCGGTGAAGAAGGATGGCTCTGCGTCGGCTGCTTGAAGATGGTCCCGCTCCGCACCAGATGGAAGAAGATAGAAGATGCCGCCTGGATGAGGATGTCCTCTTCTGCCCGGATAGGATGAAGACTTTGGACCCTCTGGAGGAGCTCTTCTTGACGGATAGGATGAAGACTTCGGACACTCTTCTGGACGGATCGGTGATACCCGGCGTGGTGAAGACAAGGTAGGGAGGGATCTTCAGGGGCTTAGTGTTAGGTTTATTTAAGGGGGGTTTGGGTTAGATTTGGGGTATGTGGGTGGTGGGTTGTAATGTTGGGGGGGTATTGTATGTTTTTTTTTACAGGCAAAAGAGCTGTTTTCTTTGGGGCATGCCCCGCAAAAGGACCTTTTAAGGGCTGGTAAGGTAAAAGAGCTTTTCTATTTTTATTTTAGAATAGGGTAGGGCATTTTTTTATTTTGGGGGGCTTTGTTTTTTTTTTAGGGGGCTTAGAGTAGGTGTAATTAGTTTAAAATTCTTGTAATCTTTTTTTATTTTTTGTAATTTAGTGTTTGTTTTTTTTTTGTAATTTAGTTTAGTTGATATAATTGTAGATAATTGTAGATAGTTTATTTAATTTATTTATTGATAGTGTAGTGTTAGGTTTAATTGTAACTTAAGTTAGGATTTATTTTACAGGTAATTTTGTAATTATTTTAACTAGGTAACTATTAAATAGTTATTAACTATTTAATAACTATTGTACCTGGTTAAAATAAATACAAAGTTGCCTGTAAAATAAATATTAATCCTAAAATGGCTACAATATAATTATTATTTATATTGTAGCTATATTAGGGTTTATTTTACAGGTAAGTATTTAGCTATAAATAGGAATAATTTATTTAATAAGATTTATTTTATTTAGTTAGATTTAAATTATATTTAATTTAGGGGGGTGTTAGGGTTAGGGTTAGACTTAGCTTTAGGGGTTAATACATTTATTAGAGTAGCGGCGAGGTCCGGTCGGCAGATTAGGGGTTAATACTTGAAGTTAGGTGTCGGCGATGTTAGGGAGGGCAGATTAGGGGTTAATACTATTTATTATAGGGTTTTTGAGGTGGGAGTGAGGCGGATTAGGGGTTAATAACTTTATTATAGTAGCGGTGAGGTCCGGTCGGCAGATTAGGGGTTAATAATTGTAGGTAGGTGGCAGCGACGTTGGGGGCGGCAGATTAGGGGTTAATAAATATAATATAGGGGTTGGCGGTGTTAGGGGCAGCAGATTAGGGGTACATAGGGATAACGTAGGTTGCGGCGGTGTACGGAGCGGCAGATTAGGGGTTAATAATAAAATGCAGGGGCCAGCGATAGCGGGGCGGCAGATTAGGGGTTAATAAGTGTAAGGTTAGGGGTGTTTAGACTCGGGGTACATGTTAGGGTGTTAGGTGCAGACTTAGGAAGTGTTTCCCCATAGGAAACAATGGGGCTGCGTTAGGAGCTGAACGCTGCTTTTTTGCAGGTGTTAGGTTTTTTTTCAGCTCAAACTGCCCCATTGTTTCCTATGGGGGAATCATGCACGAGCACGTTTTTGAAGCTGGCCATGTCTGTATGCACCGCTGGTATTTAGAGTTGAAGTGGCGTTAAATTATGCTATACGCTCCCTTTTTGGAGCCTAACGCAGCCCTTCAGAGAACTCTAAATACCAGCGGTATTTAAAAGGTGCGGGGGAAAAAATACACGTGTAGCTAACGCACCCCTTTGGCCGCAGAACTCTAAATCTAGCCGATAGTATTTAGTGTATGTCATTTGAACTGAGTCAGCATTATCCCATCCATTATTTTAATTAAGTTTGCTTTTGTCATAATTAAAAAAAATTCCATCTTGTAGTGCATTAGTAGTCTGTGAATTAAAGTTAATTTTAGTTAATAATTAATTGTAATAGTGCTATACCTTAAAGGTAAAATTATTTACCATAAAGCATATGTATATTAACAATATAATATCAACTTTAATCGCACTGTGCTTGTGTTACTCACAATTTTTTTATTTTCTATTATATATATACTGTGTATATATATATATATATATATATATATATATATATATATTTATATGAGTTGAAGGGAAAACCAACTAGAGCATAGTTGGCTGGCTTGGAGGGTGTGTGGCTGGGCTGGAGGGGGCGGGACGGGGTGGGGCCGGTCTATACAAATTTCCAGGGCTGGTCTGATTTCCCAGTCCGGCCCTGTTTTTACATACACAAGGAAGTTAATAAAATATTGAATTTCAGTAACATATTTTCTGCATAAACTGCAGTACCAGCTCTGCAAAATAGTGAGTGAGAGCTGCAGCTATTATTCCTCTCTATACATACATTATAGGAAAATTTGCTGTGTATGTATCATGTGACTCTGCATTGAGCTTCACCTGACTGCTGTGCCTCAGTGTAACGTAAGTTACAATATAATGGCACCATGCATTGGAGAAAAAAAGCACTTATTTAGCATTCTTCTTCAAAACAATATTTTTCAACACTTTGGTGTAAACTGAACAAATAAATCAGTCAGCAGTGGTTAAAGGGACAGTCTACAATAGAATTGTTATTGTTTTAAAAGATATATAATCCCTTTATTACCCATTCCCCAGTTTTGCATAGCCAACACTGTTATATTAATACACCTTTTACCTCTGTGATTACCTTGTATCTAGGAACCTTCTTCCAGCCCCCTGATCACATGACTGTGACTGTTTATTATCTATTGTCTTGCAGTTAGCATTGTGTTGGGCTAAATCTTAAATAACTTTCTGTGCCTGAACACAGTGTTATCTATATGGCCCACGTGCACGTTGTCTCTTTGTGTTGAAAAGGAATTTAAAAAGCATGTGATAAGAGGCAGCCCTCAATGGTTTAGAAGTTAGCATATGAGTCTGCCTAGATTTATTTTCAACTAAGAATACTAAGAGAAAAAGTTGAATTAAAAGTATGGATGGAAAGTTGAATAAAATTACATGTACTATCTGAATAATGAAAGTCTAATTTTGACTAGACTGCCCCTTTAATAACACTCAAGGTGTAAATAGGGGCGCTATCACTTCAAAATATATGATAGATATACAGTATATTCTATTAAATACAGTGTGATTATGACAGATTTGTAATCAATATACACAGCAAGAATAGTTAATATAGTATCATATAGTGCATATAGCTGGTAACATACATATAGTCCAAGTAGTATATGGTATAGTATGACAAACAGAAAGGCTGCTCTCCTCAAGGTGAAGGCCGTCCACTTCAAGAGTACCCTAGAAAAGATGGAGAAGGCGCCACATAGTATAATTCTGCAGATTAAATGAGGTGTATAATAAGGAAAAAATACACTCACATTTGATATAGCACTGTAACGTAGTGCAAACTAGACAGACCAGATCCTTAGAGTTGTCCGGTATAACTCTCCTCTGGGTTTATAACACACAAGGCTTAGATATAAAATTTCAGATGCCTCTTCTCTCGCTGATGGTTTTTTTATCAGCTTTTCTCAGTTCAGCTGCAATGTCTCTCTCCAAGTCAGAAACACTGGTGGTTAATTGACTTTAATTCATAATAATACATTTGTTTTAATGATTTTTTTTATCAGGTGTTGTGTCCCTGTAAGTACTTTAGAAAACTAAACCTTTAATATTTATATTTTCAATGTTTAAAGGGACATGAAACAACATTCCAATTTACTTCTGTTATCAAATTTGCTTAATTCTCTCGGTATCCTTTGTTGAAGGAGTGGCAATGCACTACTGGGAGCTAGCTGAACACATCTGGTGAACCAATGACAAGAGGCATATATGTGCAGCCAACAATCAGCAGCTAACTCCCAGTAGTGCATTGCCAAGAAAACTAAGGCCTAGATTTGGAGTTTGGCGGTAGCCGTGAAAACCAGCGTTAGAGGCTCCTAACGCTGGTTTTAGGCTACCTCCGGTATTTGGAGTCACTCAAAAAAGGGTCTAACGCTCACTTTTCAGCCGCGACTTTTCCATACCGCAGATCCCCTTACGTAAATTGCGTATCCTATCCTGATCGGAACAGCCAATACCTTAATTCCGATTGGCTGATAGAATCCTATCAGCCAATCGGAATTCGAGGGACGCCATCTTGGATGACGTCCCTTAATGGAACCGTCATTCTTCAGTTGGACGTCGCCGGATGAAGATGGGTCCGCGGTGGAGGTCTTCAGGATGGAGCCGGTCCTCATCGGATGAAGATAGAAGATGCCGCTTGGAAGATGATGGCTGCCGGTCCGGATCTACTCTTCTTCCCGGATAGGATGAAGACTTTGGAGCCTCTTCTGGACCTCTTCAGCCGCCGGAAGATGGATCGCCAGCCCCCACTTGGGTTGGATGAAGATTTTGGAGCCAGGACGGATCGGTGAAGACAAGGTAGGATGATCTTCAGGGGCTTAGTGTTAGGTTTATTTAAGGGGGGTTTGGGTTAGATTAGGGGTATGTGGGTGGTGGGTTGTAATGTTGGGGGGGGGTATTGTATGTTTTTTTTTACAGGCAAAAGAGCTGAACTTCTTGGGGCATGCCCCGCAAAGGGCCCTGTTCAGGGCTGGTAAGGTAAAAGAGCTTTTAACTTTAGTAATTTAGAATAGGGTAGGGCATTTTTTATTTTGGGGGGCTTTGTTATTTTATTGGGGGGCTTAGAGTAGGTGTAATTAGTTTAAAATTGTTGTAAGATTTTCCTTATGTTTGTAAATATTTTTTTATTTTTTGTAACTTAGTTCTTTTTTATTTTTTGTACTTTAGTTAGTTTATTTCATTGTAGTTATTTGTAGATATTGTATTTAATTAATGTATTGATAGTGTAGTGTTAGGTTTAATTGTAGGTAATTGTAGATATTTTATTTAATTAATTTAATGATAGTGTAGTGTTAGGTTTAATTGTAACTTAGGTTAGGATTTATTTTACAGGTAATTTTGTTATTATTTTAACTAGGTAACTATTAAATAGTTATTAACTATTTAATAGCTATTGTACCTGGTTAAAATAATTACAAAGTTGCCTGTAAAATAAATATTAATCCTAAAATAGCTATAATATAATTATAATTTATAGTGTAGCTATATTAGGATTTATTTTACAGGTAAGTATTTAGCTTTAAATAGGAATAATTTATTTAATAAGAGATAATTAATTTCGTTAGATGTAAATTATATTTAACTTAGGGGGGTGTTAGTGTTAGGGTTAGACTTAGCTTTAGGGGTTAATACATTTATTAGAATAGCGGTGAGCTCCAGTCGGCAGATTAGGGGTTAATAATTGAAGTTAGGTGTCGGCGATGTTAGGGAGGGCAGATTAAGGGTTAATACTATTTATTATAGGGTTAGTGAGGCGGATTAGGGGTTAATAACTTTATTATAGTAGCGCTCAGGTCCGGTCGGCAGATTAGGGGTTAATAAGTGTAGGCAGGTGTAGGCGACGTTGTGGGGGGCAGATTAGGGGTTAATAAATATAATATAGGGGTCGGCGATGTTAGGGCAGCAGATTAGGGGTACATAGGGATAATGTAAGTAGCGGCGGTTTACGGAGCGGCAGATTAGGGGTTAATAATAATATGCAGGGGTCAGCGATAGCGGGGGCGGCAGATTAGGGGTTAATAAGTGTAAGGTTAGGGGTGTTTAGACTCGGGGTACATGTTAGAGTGTTAGGTGCAGACGTAGGAAGTGTTTCCGCATAGCAAACAATGGGGCTGCGTTAGGAGCTGAACGCGGCTTTTTTGCAGGTGTTAGTTTTTTTTTCAGCTCAAACAGCCCCATTGTTTCCTATGGGGGAATCGTGCACGAGCACGTTTTTGAGGCTGGCCGCGTCCGTAAGCAACTCTGGTATCGAGAGTTGAAGCTGCGTTAAATATGCTCTATATTTGAAAGACAGTTTAAACATCATACAATATTAAGAAAAAATTAAATGGAAGAATATATCTTAGTTACGGATGATGTTATACACGAATATTCAAAAAGAAAAGGGATTAGAAGCTGTTTCGTATGTATTGGAAAAGGACAAAACTATTAAAAGAGAACAAAAGGAAATTATATTAGAAGGCATAAGGATCATTTTGAAAACAAACTTTTTTTGATATAACTGTTTTTTTACCTACAAACAAATGGTACTGTTATGGGCACTAGCCTCACGCCGAGTTATGCAAATCTATATATGAAGGAAGCAAACAGAGGCGCCACAATGGCCTAGTATCAACATTGTGGCGCCTCTGTTTGCTTCCTTTTTCAGATCATCATTCACCAGGATCTGACCATCCTTTGACAGAGTGCTGCCTTAACTTTGGAGGTTATGGACGTCTGTTTTTTTTTTTTTTTTTTTTTGTCTTATATTGGGTTAACATCCATTGTATATGCTTTATTGTTGTAGTATTTTTTGTGAAGCACCCCCTAAGGGAGATTTTGCACTAGTGCAATTTTCTCATTTTTTTTTTATCATGAAGTCTATATATGGCAGCTTGGGAAGATCTTTTTGTCTGGGATAAGCATGACTGAAACACGAACTTGGTTGCCCATTACAGATACATAGATGATTTCTTTTTTATTTGTGAAGGAAGTGTTACCTCCTTAGAATCTTATATGTGACATCTGAACAATAATAAATGGAATATTAATTTCAATTGGGAATACATTAGAAAGGATACTACTTTCCTGGATCTAGTTGTCTACATTGATGATTCAAGAATAAAAACAAAAAAAGATGGCTCCTTAATGTACCTAAAAACTAATTTAATAGACTAAAAATAAATTGTACAGATAACATCTATTTAGAGCATAGATCCCTAGAGAAAAAATCTGATGAGAAGTACCTTGATAGAAGTATAAATGAGATAGACTCTAAAAACTTAAGACTTAATCATCTATAGGGAGAACCCCCCACTTAATTATGGAAACAAAATAAGGTTGGAGCATTAATACTAGACTTCTGTAGCCAACATTAATTTGTGAGAGAAATTATAAGAAAAAAAAAAAACATTGGGGAATCTTAAGAAGGGACAATAGTTTGCAAGAATTTATCCCTGAAATACCAGAAATATTGTTTAAAAAAGATCCGAACATAACAGACAAAATAACTAATAGTTTTCTTAGAGACAAAAAAGAAGTAACATGGTTACATCAAGACATGAAGGGCTTTATAAAATGTGGTAGTTGTCAGGGATGTAAATCTTTTAGTGAAACGTGTCCCAAAAAAACTATTACATTTTCCTCTTGCACTGATAATAATTTTTTTTTATATTTCCCAACTCATTACATGCCATTCAAAAAAAGTGATATACGTTTTGCAATGCTCCTGCAATCGGCAATACGTGGGTCGAACCTCTAGATCTCTAGGGGCACGCCTGGGCAAACATGTATATGATATCAGAAAGGGTTATGTAAAACAGTGTTTTTCAACCAGTGTGCCGTGGCACACTAGTGTGCCGTGAGAGATCCTCAGGTGTGCTACGGCAGACTGACAACAGTGTGACATATTTTTTAAACTTTGCTTGTTTTTTACTCCCAGTGCAGGGGTAGTTTGTAGGAGGCATGGCATAACAGCACAATACATGCAGTATGTGTGTGTTTGTGTGTATGTGTATATATATATATATGCTGTATTAGGCTACAATGTGTGATTTTTTTAAAATTTTGGGATGGTGGTGTGCCACAGGATTTTTTAATGTAAAAAAGTGTGCCACGGCAAAAAAAAGGTTAAAAATCACTGATGTAAAACATTCCCTCTCACAGGATTTTAAATTGACAAATAACTGTGATCCCAAACACATCATTATATTTATAGGAATTAGAAAAGTGGAAAAGAATTGGAGGGGTGGCAACTTAAATAATGAGTTGGGGAAAACTGAAAAGAATGGATTTACATCTTAGGCGCTCTAATCCTGGGGGGACATAACAGGGATTTTGAAATCACCCACTGTTTGGAATAAAAAGATATTCCTTTTTCTTTCTTTCTAATGTCATTGGAAATGATTATATTTTTATGTATACAGCCGAGTTTTCGAACACAAGATTTCTTTTTGGAACATAAACATTTTGTTGAATGCAAATATTATAATGTTTATTTCTTAAAATATATGAATATAGAATTTTAGTATAGAATATGTTTAGTAAACTAGCAGTTATTTGCAAGCATAATGGTATAGTATTAGGTTAGGACTCAAAAGGTTCAAGGTTCGATTCCCAAATGGTCTTAAAAATAAAATGATGAAGCTCATGTGTAGTTCTATGCTAGCATAATGGTAGAACATAAGACTGGGAACCCAAAGGTTAGAGATTCGATTCCTTAAAGGAGAATAATTTTTTTGAATTTTTGACTAAAAAAACAACAACATTCTTTATACACACTGTAAGATTATCCTATATGAGATTTTATTAGTTGATGTTTCTGAGAAGATATACGTAATTTCAAGTATTCGAAAAAGTGGTAAAGATTTCTTATATATAAAGTTTTTTATATGTAACTATATATATATATATATAAATATACTGTATGTATATATATATATATATATATATATATATATATATATTAATGAACAGATGGCTGCACTCACTGGTCCTTTTCAAACATATTTATTTCTGTGACGTTTCGGGGACCGTATCCCCTTCCTCAGACAGAGGACACATACAAAATGCATCCCTTTATACCCACTAATACAAACAAATAAAGACCCCACCCCCCACAAAGTGGAAAAAAACCGCCAAAGGTTGTCATAGCAACCGCCCAAACACAGTGAACACAATACATCAACAGTGATATATACAGAACATAAAAATAACCATCACATCAGTAATAACAACAGCAGAAAATCATATATAACTGACAAAATGATATAGCATTCCTATTATATGTTTATAGTATCAAACCTATAATCTTAATATGTTGCGGACACGCTGCTATTCACAAACTATATAGCCATGTCTAAGTCCTATTCTACCAATGCCTTATTAGACAAATTCGATGATGTTATTACTACACTTTGGGGACAAGAACAAGTAGCAAAACAAATGTGCGTAATTAGATCAATAGATAACTGAGTAAACTTAGCATTTTCCTACCTCAGGGCTGCTACATCTCAGTGAGCGCGCGTACATGCAAGGCAGGGGGCGTTGCTAACAGTGTAAGCCCGGAGACAGCATGTGGTACGTCATCACGTAACCCGATCACAACACAGACTCAGCTGTTCACCCGGGGGAACACTCATAGCACTCAAAAGAGCCTCAAGCAGTAGCAGGCTACTGCTCCTATTGCATTGCCGGTGATACAATAAAATACGAATTATGGGAAACACTCAAGTGATTAAAAAACTCAAATTATAAGGAAAATCAGATAATGAAAAAAAGATAATGAAAATAATCACATGATAAACAAATCTAGCTTATGAAAAAAATAAAGCTTATGCAAAAAATACAGCTTATGAAAAACGACAGCTTATGAAAAAAAACAATATACATATAATAGCAAAATATGATCTTATACAGTGTCTATACCATACCTAATATTAAGCCTAAATAATGCAACTTTACATAGACCAAAAGGATACCAAATGTTTAGAGGGATGTATAGCGATATAAATCTAACTTGGACTAGTGGTACATGTAATCCAGACCCACTTTTTATATCAGTACATGTACCAACATAAAAATAAAGCAATCAGTATGGGATAGAGCCGAATGAATACATGTTCCTAGCTCAGGTTAAAACACATGAGACTCAAAAAAATATATTTTTTTAGTTAAAGAAGGATAAGTTATAAAAATAATATGTTATGTACCACGGCCATTCAAAAAAGATATGTTATATACAACGGCCATTCAAAAGGGGAACTGATTGTCACATATGTTTAAATCTAAACCTTACCTAATGTCAAATGAAACAAAGGCTATACTTGAGCCTCAGGTGCCCTAGGACCAAAAAACTCTACTCACAGGTATGTCTGTGGGAAAAAAATTCAAAGAAACTCAGGATACTACACCTACTATAGTCTTATGGCTTATGGACTCCCAAAAAAAAGGGGGAAAATGGCTCGTGGACTCCCAATCTCAATGGATCATTGGACAACTCATTAAATGAACTCTTTAAAGAAAACAGTGCCAATCCAGCATTGAATTTAGTCCATTAGGGTGGATGGTGTTCAGACGATATGTCCATCTAGCCTCAATTTGGAGAAGGATTCTGTTCCTATCACCACCCCTCTTCAGTGGGGGAACATGGTCTATGAGGACAAACCGTAGATCAGTAGGATTATGTCCCGCCTCCAAAAAATGCCTAGCAACTGGTTGGTCACTTTTCCGATCCTTAATTGCTATTCTTATGGCCGAACGGTGGTTCGCCATACGAGTTCGGGCATCATCAGATGTTTTGCCCACATAGAATTTCGCACAACTGCAACTCAGTAGGTAGACAACGAATGTAGTAGTGCAAGTCAGCCGATGCCTTATGGTTCTCAATATCAGCAAAAGTGTCTTATCTGAAGAAGAACATAGACTTTTAAATAAAGGGTTGAATTTTGTACCTTCACGTAAGGCTGATCCCTTTGATATTTACATTGATTGTCAGAAATTTCAAAGACTGTTACGCCTAAAACATCACTTTAGGGATCAAGATGCCAACAGCGTGCCGAATCCTTTTAAGA
Organism: Bombina bombina; assembly: GCF_027579735.1. Classification (NCBI taxonomy): domain Eukaryota; kingdom Metazoa; phylum Chordata; class Amphibia; order Anura; family Bombinatoridae; genus Bombina; species Bombina bombina. The sequence goes on from NC_069500.1 coordinate 1,156,286,497, forward strand.
AACAGAGTGCCTTTGACCCTATTAGTTCCAATCCTAGCATAAAGACCTACATGCGGTTGGTCACTCAAGAACTAAGTGACTGTTCTACACACAAATTTCGACACAATCTACCCCAAGATGAAAGGGAGGCGATTAAATCCTTGGCAAGTGATGCTTCAATCATAATTAGGACAGCGGACAAAGGTGGGGCCGTGGTGGTTCAGAATTATATTGACTACAGGAATGAGATTATGACACAACTAGCCGATAATAAAACGTATATTCGGCTGAGTGGGAATCCAACAGCAAGATTTCAGTTACTTATCTTTGCCTCAATTGATCGAGGATATAACAATGGATGGATAGATACTGAAACAGTCTCCTTCTTGAAAGTCCAACACCCAGTGTGCCCTATACTCTATACGCTTCCAAAAATACATAAGGATATCCATCATCCTCCAGGACGACCAATCGTTTCCGCCAGGGGTTCGTGCACTTCCAAATTGGCCATTTATGTAGATTATTATTTACAACCATGTGTGAAACAGATGGCTTCAGTTTTGAGGGACTCATCCCAATTACTTGATTCTTTACGCGTGTTGGATATTGAAGAACACTGGCTACTGGTGACAGCAGACGTCACGAGTCTGTATACAATAATTCCACATGAAGATGGCAAGAGATGTGTACGTGACAGTCTATTGAAATATCCGTATGTTGGCCCACCTGTTGACTATTTATTGGAACTTTTGGATTTGAGCCTTACTCTCAATTATTTCCGGTTTGAAAAATCCTTCTATCAGCAAGTCACAGGTACGGCCATGGGCTCAAATGTGGCTCCTTCTCTGGCAAATTTGTATATGGAGCATTTTGAGCGTACAATAATGACGGTACAACACAAGAAGGAAATAATTTTTTACAAAAGGTACATAGACGATCTGTTCCTGATTTGGGCAGGGTCTGAACAGGACCTCATGGAGTGGTTTACCATTCTGAATCAACTGGACACTCCAGTAAAATTCAAGACGGTACACAGTACAGAGTCAGTGGACTTTTTGGATCTAAGGATCTTTAAAGTAGGTAATAAACTTGGTCATACTCTATACCAGAAACCTACTGACAGAAATGCACTACTCCATGCCACTAGTTGTCACCCTCCGGCACTATTACAAGCTATACCTCAAGCTCAAATGACAAGGGTCATTAGGAATAATAGCGATGACTCCAATCAAAATATACAATTAGAACTAATGAGTAACAAATTTTTGGATAGGGGGTATAACCCCAGAAGTATTAAAGAAGCGAAAGAAAAATGCACAGTGGCCAATCTGGCTAATCCGAAGAAAAATGACGATACAAACCCACGGATGACTTTTGTCACTAAATACACTCCAGACTTAAGAACTACTGGGATGAGTCAGTAGGATTATGTCCCACCTCCAAAAAATGCCTAGCAACTGGTTGGTCACTTTTCCGATCCTTAATTGCTATTCTTATGGCCGAACGGTGGTTCGCCATATGAGTTCGGGCATCATCAGATGTTTTGCCCACATAGAATTTCGCACAACTGCAACTCAGTAGGTAGACAACGAATGTAGTAGTGCAAGTCAGCCGATGCCTTATGGTGAATTTTTTCTTTTTGTGGGGGTGGCTGAATGTAGCTCCTGGAAGCATTGAGTTGCACGTTGTGCATCCTGTACAGCGATAACAGCCAAGTTTTTTTGGTTGGAGCCAGGTAAGTTGTTGGTAACAGTGACTCGGATCTGTCTTCATGAGGAGATCCCTCAAGCTAGTGTTCCTTTTATAGCCAACCCTAGGGGGTGCCCAATTAGATAGCGGAAGACTTGGGTCACTTTGCATAATGTGCCAGTGGCGGCGAAGACTCATCCCAGTAGTTCTTAAGTCTGGAGTGTATTTGGTGACAAAAGTCATCCGTGGGTTTGTATCGTCATTTTTCTTCGGATTAGCCAGATTGGCCACTGTGCATTTTTCTTTCGCTTCTTTAATACTTCTGGGGTTATACCCCCTATCCAAAAATTTGTTACTCATTAGTTCTAATTGTATATTTTGATTGGAGTCATCGCTATTATTCCTAATGACCCTTGTCATTTGAGCTTGAGGTATAGCTTGTAATAGTGCCGGAGGGTGACAACTAGTGGCATGGAGTAGTGCATTTCTGTCAGTAGGTTTCTGGTATAGAGTATGACCAAGTTTATTACCTACTTTAAAGATCCTTAGATCCAAAAAGTCCACTGACTCTGTACTGTGTACCGTCTTGAATTTTACTGGAGTGTCCAGTTGATTCAGAATGGTAAACCACTCCATGAGGTCCTGTTCAGACCCTGCCCAAATCAGGAACAGATCGTCTATGTACCTTTTGTAAAAAATTATTTCCTTCTTGTGTTGTACCGTCATTATTGTACGCTCAAAATGCTCCATATACAAATTTGCCAGAGAAGGAGCCACATTTGAGCCCATGGCCGTACCTGTGACTTGCTGATAGAAGGATTTTTCAAACCGGAAATAATTGAGAGTAAGGCTCAAATCCAAAAGTTCCAATAAATAGTCAACAGGTGGGCCAACATACGGATATTTCAATAGACTGTCACGTACACATCTCTTGCCATCTTCATGTGGAATTATTGTATACAGACTCGTGACGTCTGCTGTCACCAGTAGCCAGTGTTCTTCAATATCCAACACGCGTAAAGAATCAAGTAATTGGGATGAGTCCCTCAAAACTGAAGCCATCTGTTTCACACATGGTTGTAAATAATAATCTACATAAATGGCCAATTTGGAAGTGCACGAACCCCTGGCGGAAACGATTGGTCGTCCTGGAGGATGATGGATATCCTTATGTATTTTTGGAAGCGTATAGAGTATAGGGCACACTGGGTGTTGGACTTTCAAGAAGGAGACTGTTTCAGTATCTATCCATCCATTGTTATATCCTCGATCAATTGAGGCAAAGATAAGTAACTGAAATCTTGCTGTTGGATTCCCACTCAGCCGAATATACGTTTTATTATCGGCTAGTTGTGTCATAATCTCATTCCTGTAGTCAATATAATTCTGAACCACCACGGCCCCACCTTTGTCCGCTGTCCTAATTATGATTGAAGCATCACTTGCCAAGGATTTAATCGCCTCCCTTTCATCTTGGGGTAGATTGTGTCGAAATTTGTGTGTAGAACAGTCACTTAGTTCTTGAGTGACCAACCGCATGTAGGTCTTTATGCTAGGATTGGAACTAATAGGGTCAAAGGCACTCTGTTTCTTAAAAGGATTCGGCACGCTGTTGGCATCTTGATCCCTAAAGTGATGTTTTAGGCGTAACAGTCTTTGAAATTTCTGACAATCAATGTAAATATCAAAGGGATCAGCCTTACGTGAAGGTACAAAATTCAACCCTTTATTTAAAAGTCTATGTTCTGCTTCAGATAAGACACTTTTGCTGATATTGAGAACCATAAGGCATCGGCTGACTTGCACTACTACATTCGTTGTCTACCTACTGAGTTGCAGTTGTGCGAAATTCTATGTGGGCAAAACATCTGATGATGCCCGAACTCGTATGGCGAACCACCGTTCGGCCATAAGAATAGCAATTAAGGATCGGAAAAGTGACCAACCAGTTGCTAGGCATTTTTTGGAGGCGGGACATAATCCTACTGATCTACGGTTTGTCCTCATAGACCATGTTCCCCCACTGAAGAGGGGTGGTGATAGGAACAGAATCCTTCTCCAAATTGAGGCTAGATGGACATATCGTCTGAACACCATCCACCCTAATGGACTAAATTCAATGCTGGATTGGCACTGTTTTCTTTAAAGAGTTCATTTAATGAGTTGTCCAATGATCCATTGAGATTGGGAGTCCACGAGCCATTTTCCCCCTTTTTTTTGGGAGTCCATAAGCCATAAGACTATAGTAGGTGTAGTATCCTGAGTTTCTTTGAATTTTTTTCCCACAGACATACCTGTGAGTAGAGTTTTTTGGTCCTAGGGCACCTGAGGCTCAAGTATAGCCTTTGTTTCATTTGACATTAGGTAAGGTTTAGATTTAAACATATGTGACAATCAGTTCCCCTTTTGAATGGCCGTTGTATATAACATATCTTTTTTGAATGGCCGTGGTACATAACATATTATTTTTATAACTTATCCTTCTTTAACTAAAAAAATATATTTTTTTGAGTCTCATGTGTTTTAACCTGAGCTAGGAACATGTATTCATTCGGCTCTATCCCATACTGATTGCCTTAGTTTTATGTTGGTACATGTACTGATATAAAAAGTGGGTCTGGATTACATGTACCACTAGTCCAAGTTAGATTTATATCGCTATACATCCCTCTAAACATTTGGTATCCTTTTGGTCTATGTAAAGTTGCATTATTTAGGCTTAATATTAGGTATGGTATAGACACTGTATAAGATCATATTTGGTTATTATATGTATATTGGTTTTTTTTTCATAAGCTGTCGTTTTTCATAAGCTGTATTTTTTGCATAAGCTTTATTTTTTTCATAAGCTAGATTTGTTTATCATGTGATTATTTTCATTATCTTTTTTTCATTATCTGATTTTCCTTATAATTTGAGTTTTTTAATCACTTGAGTGTTTCCCATAATTCGTATTTTATTGTATCACCGGCAATGCAATAGGAGCAGTAGCCTGCTACTGCTTGAGGCTCTTTTGAGTGCTACGAGTGTTCCCCCGGGTGAACAGCTGAGTCTGTGTTGTGATCGGGTTACGTGATGACGTACCACATGCTGTCTCCGGGCTTACACTGTTAGCAACGCCCCCTGCCTTGCATGTACGCGCGCCCACTGAGATGTAGCAGCCCTGAGGTAGGAAAATGCTAAGTTTACTCAGTTATCTATTGATCTAATTACGCACATTTGTTTTGCTACTTGTTCTTGTCCCCAAAGTGTAGTAATAACATCATCGAATTTGACTAATAAGGCATTGGTAGAATAGGACTTAGACATGGCTATATAGTTTGTGAATAGCAGCGTGTCCGCAACATATTAAGATTATAGGTTTGATACTATAAACATATAATAGGAATGCTATATCATTTTGTCAGTTATATATGATTTTCTGCTGTTGTTATTACTGATGTGATGGTTATTTTTATGTTCTGTATATATCACTGTTGATGTATTGTGTTCACTGTGTTTGGGCGGTTGCTATGACAACCTTTGGCGGTTTTTTCCACTTTGTGGGGGGTGGGGTCTTTATTTGTTTGTATTAGTGGGTATAAAGGGATGCATTTTGTATGTGTCCTCTGTCTGAGGAAGGGGATACGGTCCCCGAAACGTCACAGAAATAAATATGTTTGAAAAGGACCAGTGAGTGCAGCCATCTGTTCATTAATATTATTCATTTTTTTGCTTGCACCCTGGCATGTGTTTTTTGTAAGTGAGAGTGCTCTCCTGTTGCTAATATCTTATATATATATATATATATATATATATATATAAAGCAATATCTATATTCATATATAACTAAGAAAATTTATACTGTGTTTTTTATAGAAATATTGTAAAATTTCAAAAGTAATCAAATAAAATAAAAACGGACTTATATGCAAATAAGGACTCATTCAGATTCAGGCAATGATGTCAGAGACTCACATGACAAGTTTGGACCAATAGAAGAGAAGAAGTGGATAGAAAAATTGAGGAACAGATGAACAGGATCAGACACCTTGAGAAAGCTGTAACAAGAACAGTGAAACGTGCGTTGGAGGATTAAGGCTTGCCACAGAGAAGGCTGAGGTGAAATACTGGCACAGGGCAAAACAGAAGGTGGAACTGTACATGCAAAGGACACTGGTGGTCCATATTTTGTTCCTTCAATTCTATGTACCTGTGTTAGAACCCTGAGTGACTGAAAAGCCTTGTTACTTTGTTTTAAATATAGTGTATCGGTATATACTTTTTAATAAATCATCCAAGAAACTTATCCTGCACTGCCTTTGGTTTATTAACAACGCTATAATATCTCAGAACTGGATTTAAGCTCTAGAATGTGTGAGCACCACAAAGTTAAATCATACAGTATTGTGCTGTAAAATATATTATTTTTCTTTGAGGAAAAAATCTTTTGAGGACTGCATTCAAACTCCCCTGCTTCTGATTCTCACTGTTGCTGTATTGGAGATTGCTCCCTTTTTTATACAAGTATTTTTAACCCCTTAATGACCACAGCACTTTTCCATTTTCTGTCCGTTTGGGACCAAGGCTATTTTTACATTTCTGCAGTGTTTGTGTTTAGCTGTAATTTTCCTCTTGCTCATTTACTGTACCCACACATATTATATACCGTTTTTCTCGCCATTAAATGGACTTTCTAAAGATACCATTATTTTCATCATATCCTATAATTTAATATAAAAAATTATAAAATATGAGGAAAAAATTGAAAAAAACACACTTTTTCTAACTTTGACCCCCAAAATCTGTTACACATCTACAACCACCAAAAAACACCCATGCTAAATAGTTTCTAAATTTTGTCCTGAGTTTAGAAATACCCAATGTTTACATCTTCTTTGCTTTTTTGTAAGTTATAGGGCTATAAATACAAGTAGCACTTTGCTATTTCCAAACCATTATTTTTCAAAATTAGCGCTAGTTACATTGGGACACTGATATCTGTCAGGAATCTCTGAATATCCATTGACATGTATATATTTTTTTTTAGTAGACATCCCAAAGTATTCATCTAGGCCCATTTTGGTATATTTCATGCCACCATTTCACCGCCAAATGCGATTAAATACAAATAATTGTTCACTTTTTTACTAATTTTTTCACAAACTTTTGGTTTCTCACAGAAATTATTTACAACTTGTGCAATTATGGCTTAAATGGTTGTAAATTCTTCTCTGGGATCCCCTTTGTTCAGAAATAGCAGACATATATGGCTTTGGCGTTGCTTTTTAGTAATTAGAAGGCTGCTAAATGCCACTGCGCACTACACGTGTATTATGCCCAGCAGTGAAGGGGTTAATTATGGAGCATGTAGGGAGCTTTTAGGGATACTTTTAGCTTTAGTGTAGTGTAGTAGACAACCCCAAGTATTGATCTAGGCCAATTTTGGTATATTTCATGCCACCATTTCACCGCCAAATGCGATCAAATTAAAAAAAACGTTACATTTTTCACAATTTTAGGTTTCTCACTGAAATCATTTACAAACAGCTTATGCAATTATGGCACACATGGTTGTAAATGCTTCTCTGGGATCCCCTTTGCTCAGAAATAGCAGACATATATGGCTTTGGCGTTGCTTTTTGGTAATTAGAAGGCCGCCAAATGCCGCTGCATTTCACACGTGTATTATGGCTAGCAGTGAAGGGGTTAATTATGTAGCTTGCAGGGTTAATTTTAGCTTTAATGTAGAGCTCAGCCTCCCACCTGAAACACGAGACCCCCTGATCCCTCCCAAACAGCTCTCTTCCCTCCCCCACCCCACAATTGTCCCCGCCATCTTAAGTACTGGCAGAAACTCTGCCAGTACTAAAATAAAAGCTATATTTGGGTTTTTTTTTGTGTGTGGCATATTTACATATGCTGCTGTGTAGGATCCACCCTTAGCCCCCAACCTCCCTGATCCCCCACCAAACAGCTCTCTAGCCCTCCCCCTCTGCCTTAATGGGCGCCATCTTGGGTACTGGCAGCTGTCTGCCAGTACCCAGTTTAGTAAAAAATGTGCCTTTTTTTTAAAAAAAAATGCCCTTTTCTGTAGTGTAGCTTCCCCCCCCCAGACCAATCCCCACCCCTTCCAGATCCCTTAGCTGTTTATTTATAACTTTTAAAACTTTTTTTTTTAACTTTTAACAGCTTTATTTTTCTGCAGTGTAGCGGTTCCCTCCCGCTCCCACCCCGTGCACGCGCCCGCCCGCCGCCCCCCCTTTAACGTGCGCGCTCCCGTGCAAGCTCCCGTCTGTTCCGCCCCCGATCCCGCCCCCCTCCCCTCCACTCGGCACATCGATGGCCGCCCACCCGCCTCCCAGACTTGCTCCCACCCACCAACGATACCGGCCACCGATGTCCAGTGCAGAGAGGGACACAGAGTGGCTCTCTCTGCATTGGATGGCCAAGGGGGGTTATTGCAAAAATCCTCGATATCGAGGCATCACTGCAATAACCGGAAAGCAGCTGGAAGTGAGCAGGATCGCTTCCAGCTGCTTTCCAGACCAAGGACGTACGCCACACGTCCTCGGTCATTAACTGTATTTTTTTTGAGGACATGTGGCGTACGTCCTTGGTCATTAAGGGGTTAAGTAATATGGTGTCTGTTTATTCACTTTTTATTTTGTATCTTATTTGCTTTTTGAATCACATATTCATCTTGTTTTATGCTTACTATTTTTTTTATTTGTATTTTTATAACTATGAAATATGTCCAAACAAAATCTACTACTCATTTGAAGTTTAGACTAAATGCTATTGCATTGCCTTTTAAACATGCATTTGTTGATTATCCAGATGTGCAACAAGGTTCCTTCCTCTCCAAGGTTCTTTACTCCATCATTTCTCATCAGTAAATTTAAATATGTTTTTGAGTTTATGCAGGATATGCTATTGATATGATGTGTTTAGGGAGCGGAAGTACAAGACATCATTTATCAAATGCTGTTAGAGGTCTTTTTTTTTCCTGTATGTGTGTCTCAAATTGTATTTTAGCATAGGGAAACAAAGAAAAGGTCTTATATAACTTTTTAAATTCATCTGTTTCAATTTGGTACCTGCTAATATTCTGTGAAAAACAACCTTACTCAGGTGTGGTTTATGTTGACCCCCATCTCTAAACTTGGGTTATGTGTGCATGGTGTTAGTGGGGAGTACACTGTTGAGATTTGAGAATGAACACATATTTTATCTTTATTTTATTTTAATGGGTAATCGCTCACGGTTTGAGGTCTGAATTATGGGGGCACAAACCCAAGATCCCCATATTTTCTACCTTAAGGATTTCCCCACTTAATTGTACCAAAGTTTGATCTACCGAGTTCATGCTCTATTCTGCCTGCTTTTGCAATGTTGTTGCTTTTTATACAGATCAAGGTTTGGTAATCCTAGGACTCCAATCTCCTTGGGAGGATTGAGGGTGTATCTACTAAGCCTAGGCTTGGTGTCTTGCTAGAAACATTTCTCTATCGCTTCTTGCAAGCGTTTAAGATAAGTGAAAGGTAAGGGAATATGGAGAGCTTGCATATAATAGAGTATTCTAGGAAGTAAGTTCATTTTTACGACCCCTATGCGCCCAAGGGAACAAATTAATTTATTCGTCAATGCTAATGTCCTGAGTGATACTGGATATTAATAGTTTAAAAGTTAAATCAAATAGAGTGGATACAGAGAGTTAGATTTATCCCCAGTTCTTTTTTGTTTTTATGTTTGTGTGGAGAGGGGGCAGTCAAGAAGAGTTTGTTTTATCCCTCTTGTGGAGTTGAGATGTTAACTCAGATTTGGTGAGATTTAAATGAAAGTTGGAGACTTCTCCATAGCGAGAGAACTATTGAAGAGCAGCTCGCAAAGAAATGCTAGAATGGGATAAAGTCAGAAGGATATCATCTGCATACAAAGCTAATTAATGTTCTGATTTGCGATTGTTTTGCTTATTTTTAAATAACATTGCTCTGAATTTCAGACGCCTAACCAAGCATCAAAGTTTGATGTGAATACCGACAGATACCTACTCCAGCTTGCTCCTGTTTGTGTAAAAGGTCTTTTCATATGCAAAAGAAGGGGGAGGGGGAGTGTCTTATTTCCCACTTGCAGTGGGCTTTCCAGCTACCTTTCCATCAGAGCTAAACTGAGAGTTTCTAAGTAAGTTTTTAAACAGTTTTATACTGGATTTTTATATCAGTATCCGCATCTTATTCTTTATAGTAGTGTCTATTACATGCAGTTATATGAAAATTGGTGTGTACTGTACCTTTAAAGGGACAGTATACTGTAAAATATTTTTTTATTAATGTATTTTTAATTACTTATACCAGCTGCAGAGTATAAAATGTATGAGAAATTGCATTTTCAGGTTTATTTGTGTATATGAGTTAGCTTTTAAACCACAGCCTACTGAAATGGTTTAAACTTGCAGGTAATATCAGATCTTATTATGTTATTATTTTGTGTACACTCACTTGCTTCATTATCTTATACCTGTTTGTAAACCAAAGATATTAAGCTATATTATCTCTAGATATATTATATCTAATAAGACAGATACTATACAGATGTTTCAAACAAAAGAGGTGATAGAGAACAATCCTGCAGCGTCCCATTTTGTATTGAAAAAGATTTTGATGGAATTTAATTTTCCTTGGGATGATGGATGAGTGTAAATAAAAAAATATTATTAATAAACTTTGGTCCAAGTCTCATATGTGACAGGGTGGCCTTGAGAAAACCGCACCTCACCCTGTTAAAAGCTTTCTCAGTATCCTTGGAGATGAGAAGCATAGATAATGAGTTGAATAACTTTAATTATATTATCCGTGCTTCTCGTCTGGGTATAAAGCTCACTTGATCTGGGGATATCAAACACTGAAGAAATTTATTAATGCATTTAGATAACCTTTTGGCAAAAATCTTTAGTTCTGTATTTAGCAGGGAAATAGGCCTGAAGTTTTCCAGGCTGTTTGGAGTCTTTCCAGGCTTTGGCAGGACTGTGATATAAGCGGATAGCATGGATGGGGTTTAAACACATTTGCTAAGAGTGGGGCTAAAATTTTTGCATAAAGTTTGTAATATTTGGATCTAAGGTAATCTGGCCCAGGACTTTTCCCCCTTGGAACGCAAGGATTGCTGAGTGAGCATCCTCCACTAAAATGGCTCCTCCAAAAAGGAGCGTAGGAAGGTTCACACCCTTTAAATAGACTTTTATCCTTTGTTCAGATGAATCAGGGGTATATATTGGATTTGGAGGTGAAGTTGACTTTTTGAGGTTATATAATGAATTATAGTTTTTGCGAAAAAGCTCCACAATAGTATGGCTGTCAGCATGGGACTTACCCTGGATTTCTCTCATCGCGTGTTCATGAGTTTTAAGTTTGAGTACTCTTGCTAATACCTTTCTCACTATATTCATAATGCTTTTGTTGCAAGCTCAGCACATTACATTGATGACTAGAAGGTTTTTAACTGCCATCCTAGTTTGGGTCAATTTAGTTACGACTGCTATGTGAGATGGGTTCTTCTTGTGTATTAATTCTAATGTTGTAACCTGAGTTAGTAAAGCAAGATATTTTTCATTTTGTTGGCGCACCAACTTAACTCTTTGTTTAATTAATTCATCCCTAAGATCGCACTTATGTGCCTTGCAAACTGTGGTGGGGCGCAGAGTCTTTTCTTTCTCGTGTTTAACTAGTGAATTTTTTACAAACAAACCACCAAAAAAATCAGCGCAACAATCACTCAATAAAAAAAAAATTTCTCCATAAAAAATATATGATAAAAGGTCCTACTTACTAAGTCTATATACTGTGATGTCTTAGACTTGCCTGACCCACCTATTAGGGCTCGGAGTAGGAAGAGTTGAACACTCATGATTGTACCAGATTTAATAAGCTTGTTGTTTGATAAAAATGTACAAGATTGCACTGACAGGACAACACCAATTGTGTCTAGAAACGCATGAGCTTAGTTATTAATAACTTATTTATTGTTATCTTTGTTCTCTCTGTTGAAATGTGACCCCGGTATACATGGGATTTTATATACCTATTAAAAATAGCTTAACCTAGTTTAATCCTTTTTTTTTTTTTTATTTATTTTTTCTTTCTTTTTTCTTTTTATCTCTCCTTCTGTACATGGATGAGAGATGTAACAGCAATAGCTGTGGGTACCCGGTCTGTTAATTTGCCTCACCTGTTGCAAGTTTTACAAGTTTTGCAAGTTTGTTACTTACTGTATTTTAATAAAGTTCCTTGCTACCACATCAGGTAGTTGAAATTACATTGTAATATATATTGTCTTCTAGGTTCTCATTGACCCTTTACTTTGACTAAGCCTTTTTTTTCCCCTTCCTTACCTCTACCCTCACTTCCCAGCCCTTCCACACTGATATGTCTGTGTAGCTCGGCCTTTTGACAACCCATTAGGGAAGTACCCGTCTTTTACTATTGGCCAGCTGATTTTGATTACGAGATGGGTACTCTGACAATAGCGAGTCAAAATGTGAAAGGTTTCCTTTCAGCCGAAAAACGCTCAATAGCATACTATGACTTTCACAAGAAAAACATTGATATAGTCATGATTCAGGAGACCCATTTCAGGAAACGAAATGAACCTCAACAGGCCAAAAGATACTATGATAAACATTACTTTAGCTCATGAGAGCATAGGAAAAATGGTGTCTGTATCTCATTCAAACGGAATGTCCCTTTTGAACTCCTCCAAAAATACACAGATAAAGAGGGCAGACTTCTGATCCTGGTCGGCCTATACTACGGTACCGTGGCCACTCTTGCCAATGTATACGCCCCGAATAGGCCCACTCCCTTTTTTTTATAAATCTATCATTAATGCCTTATTAGACAATTCTAGAGGCCCCATCATCCTAGGAGGTGATTTTAATTTTACTATGCACCCTATCTTGGATAACTCAACAGGGAAATCATATCTTAGTAATAAAATGTTGAAAGCTAACGGCGCCGCCCTACATTCTGTCTCCCTTTTTGACACGTGGAGAGTAGCACATCCCACACAGAAAGATTATACATTTTTCTCCCATCCCCAACACTCTTATTCCCGATTAGACTACATAATGTGTAATCAGGCACTCTTAACTAACTTAATACAGTCCAAAATACTACATACACCATGGTCTGATCATAGCATGGTGCTCTCTACCTTTCATTGGTCCACCAGGCCTTAAAACACATTGAATTGGAGATTGGACGATTCTATTTTAACAAACCAAGAAACAATAGAGGAGTTGACTAAAGCCTCTGACAAGTTCTTTCTGATTAACAAGCCCGAGGACACGTCCGCTGCGAACAACTGGGATATTGCTTTATTAGGAGATATTTAATAAAACACACGGCCAAATTATGCAAAATTCGGTCAGCTCAATTCCTTTATCTGACGGATAATCTAAATGTAGCAGACAGTAAACACAAAGCTGATCCGACCTAAGCCCAAAAGCTTACAGATCTTACTTTAGCAAGGGACATCCTTAACAAATATCTGACCCAAAACGCACACTTGAGGGCCCTTACTACTAAGGCTAAATTTTTCGTGGAAAGTAATAAGGCAGGGCGCCTCCTGGCTAGACATCTCAAAAAGCAAAGATATAATTCTTTTATCAGAACTATTTCCCATCGGGCAGGTTAGTCAGCAAAAATTAGGACATTGTGGATACGTTCATATCCTACTATTCCAAACTTTATAATCTTAACCCAACTGTGACCCAACACAAACTTAACAAAATAGCTGAATATCTCAATACCTTAGAAACCCCGAAAATTACTGAGGAAGAAAGACGCACTCTTGACACACCTATAACGGTGCAAGAAATACTAAATACTATAAAGGCACTTCCGAACAGCAAGTCACCCGGACCAGATGGTTTAACGGCCAAATTTTATCAAACACTTCAAACCCAATTAAGCATACCACTACACATATTATTCTCCTCAATAGATAGAGGTGAAGTTTTCTCACGGTCCTTATTGGAAGCCACCATCACGGTTATACCGAAAGCTGACAGAGTGGGTACTCTGGCGGGTAACTATAGACCTATCTCGCTGCTAAATAATGACATTAAAATATACGCTAAAATATTATCGAACCACCTGAATGCCATACTACCAAACATTATGCACCCAGATCAAGTTGGCTTTGTCAAGGGGAGAGAAGCAAAAGACAATACTATTAGAGTTCTACATTCTCTGCAGGCAGCTCATGATAATAAGACCCCTTTAACTCTTCTTTCGACTGACGCAGAGAAAGCCTTCAACAGAGTCTGCTGGCATTTTATGTGGGGGGCCCTGTCGAAATTCGGCTTCTCTGAAGCCTTCTTGACCAGAATCCAGGCATTATACTCAAATCCACAGGCCAGAGTTCGGGTTAATGGCACCATATCACAACCTTTTCCAATAACTAATGGTACCCGCCAGGGATGCCCGCTTTCTATGTTATTGTTTGCCATAACCATCGAGATCTTAGCTATCAAAATCAGGGAGAATACAGATATACAACGTATACAATATAACCACATTAACCAAAGAACCTCTAACCCTAGTTCTAAATAATCAGATTTTCCTCCTGAATACCTCTTTCGCACACTCGAATGCCACAGAGCACCAACAAAATTTGCCAATTTACCTAATACTAGACAGGGTAGTCCTACATGATGAGATAGGTCCCCCATTTCACAACTGGTACTCATACTTACAGATACGACATGCACTTAACAATAGTACATATAAAGCCAATGTGACCAGAGCATTGACGGCTTTTGAACGGATTTGTATAAATCCTGGGATCAAAAAAGCGCATCTTTCAGTAACATATAAACAGCTTAAAGGGTCCTTTCCGGACCAACGTCCTAATTTTACAAGGAAGTGGAGCACAGAATTAATACAGAATGTTGATGACGATGACTGGAAGCTTTGCTTCAAAGCATGTCACTCAGCCTCTAGCTCCCTGTTCATATCTGAACTGAATTATAAAATACTTGAACAATGGTACCTGACACCACAGCGCCTCAGATATATTTACTCAACCGCTTTTTCCGCTTGCTGGAGGCGTTGCGGAGGGACAGGCAACATGCTACACATCTGGTGGGACTGTCCTCTACTTGGGGGATTTTGGACGCAGGTAGAGCACAGCATTACAAAAATAATAGGCTCACACATTCCCCTCAGCCCGAAAGTAATTCTACTGAGTCTTATCCCACCACTTAACTATATATATCGTACTAAATTGCTCCAATTAATGTTGGCCTGTGCAAAGAGACTAATAACTAGGTTGTGGAAGACCCAAATGGTCCCTACCCACACACAGTGGATATCTGAGGTTGGGCATATCCTAAATCTGGAAAAACAACATTTTTATCTTTTGGGGAAAAAAGATTTTATTACGAATGTACTCTTTATCTGGGAACAAGGCCTTTTTGGCTTAGACCAGGCTATCTTACAGTAACTGAGCACTGATGGGAACGAGTGTTCACCGACCTCTATGGGACTGTTGATATCCCGCTTTTTATTCGATTACGGGGATGAGGGAGTAGGACTACACAAACATATTTTCCCTTCCATTTCCTACCCCCCTTACTTTACTTTTCT
Source organism: Bombina bombina (assembly GCF_027579735.1). Classification (NCBI taxonomy): domain Eukaryota; kingdom Metazoa; phylum Chordata; class Amphibia; order Anura; family Bombinatoridae; genus Bombina; species Bombina bombina. The sequence continues at coordinate 1,156,301,793 of NC_069500.1, forward strand.
TCTTGTATTTTTTCTAATCTGCAATGAGACTAGCGGACAATACTACGAGGAACTTTTTACATCTTAAAATTGTTAAAATGATTGGGATAGCTTACATGTGCATATTAACGTATTGTTTTATTTCTTAGTATTGCAATATTTCTGTTACCAGCTATGTATTTTATCTTGACTGTAATGCTTCGAAATATTGAAAACCCAATAAAAATTTATTGAATAAAAAAAAAATATGATAAAAGGTATTACCAAATATATGGAAAATGTTAAAAAATAAATTGTAACTTCACTGATAAATTATTGTCTAAATTAGCAATAGAGTCTTAAAAAATGGTGTTATTCCCAAAGATAAAAACAGTCTTACTGTAGGTAAAAGATGGTATTAGGAAGCTTCCTTTTGAAAACTCAGATGCAGCTAATCGAAAAACGCTGCTTCTCCTGCAGCTGATGCACAACACACTCCAATCCCAAAGAACAGCGCAGTCTGTGAAGACAAGAAGGTGGACTCCAATAATGCAATATTGTATAAACAAGCACTTTATTAACATAAAAAATATTGCAAAATACTCACAATATCTGGCATATGAACAGGCACAAAAAGGTTTCTTTATCAAATGTAGCAATATCGCTGAGTTCTTGTGTGGTCTATAGACGATAGAGAAACAGCAGCAGTTTACCTGGACGGCGTGTGACGTCAACACCCGACAACAGCTGATTCAGGTTTCACTTGGTCTGCACACACAGACTCCCAAAGCTCGCAGCCTCTCACCTCTTACATCTCTCTCTCTGACTTCTAAGACCTCATATCTATTTTTATGAGCATAACTCGAATGTTCTTTGTGTTTATTTTCTCTTTCAGATTTATCATAATAATAATTGTTCTGTCTATTATATGCTTATTATGTTGATGACATCTGGTGGTTTCATGTTGCTATTACAGCTTGGTTCCTCTCAAGAATAAAACAGGAAGTGTTAATAAAGTTTGTTAATAAAAAGTTTTACTTTCAGTTTCTCAGCAGCCATCTTAGCTTCAAGAAGCATGGAAATCAGCTCTTCATATTTGCCTCTAGATATACATATGCCTGTAAGTTATTTATTGTTTGCTAAGAGTTCATTGTGCATTTGAATTGCATTGCTATTTGCTGTAAGGTTTAAATGTAAGCTCTCTGTGTTAGAAACATGTATTATTGTATGTATTGCAAACACCATGTGTAAGTACATATTGTAATTTCAACTTTTCTTATTGTACTGCAGTTTTACAAAATAACTATTCAGAAGTAAAATCAGTTTGGAATAAACACAAAGCTATTTCTGTCTGGTTTGTTAAATAGCTGTCTAGCTATCAGATTGTAACATATATTCTTGTGTGGTATGTTCCTTTAAGATTTCCTCTATAAATTCCCACAATCCCTAGAGCACTCTGTCAATTATTCTGAGTTTGTGTAGAAACTAAGAAACCTGACTAAATGAACTCAAGCTATCTCTCTTTTCTTCATTCCTCTACAACTGGGATATAAATTCAAATAGAGGATTCACATTTATACTGCTTGCTGCAGTTATCCAAAATACTCTCACATTGCTTTACTAATTGAGACAGGAGTCTCTCCACTTAACAAACTGTTCACCATATCAATGAACCTTACAGCTGTATCTGTATCCAGAAACCGGACTCTCCAACAGGGGTATAACTTTCAACAGACATCCCCTTCTCATTGCGGTTATAACCGCCAACAAACAAACATATTACGGCTCGTTTTTCTCTACTATCGGAGCTGCCGTTTTTCCAAGCTCCTGATTGGACATCGGCCTCACACCCCCAGCGTGACGTCACGGCTGATCCGTAACAGGCCTCAGAGACTCTGCAGCTTCACCAAACAGGCTGTGTATGTCAAGACACTTCATTGCAACAAGCGAACACACCTCCCAACCGTGAGTAACGGAAAATACTGTTATTTCTACTGCTATTGCCTGGATGTATTATACTACAAGCGGTCACCGTGTAATCTAAACTTAAAGGGACAGAACTAATTTATCATAGCAGCCTATGTACAGAACCAAAGTATATATTATACTACTGTTACTCACCTTTAACTAATCTAACTGGAAATTACATACTAAAGAATTACAGGACTTCTTACTCTCTCCTGTAACCAAATAATAAGATCCCCCTTAAAGGGACAACTTATACAATTTATATCTTTAAATATATTCAACATAAGAACTGCAGTTGAGATCCTAAACATCTTTCACCTCCATTAAAGGAATCTAAATACTACAGATTAAGCTGCATTACATAATAATTGATCCAAAGTAACATGGATCCAGCAGATCTACCTAATGTTGTATACAGTTTATCTCAGCGTGTGGATCAGCTTACTCAAGGACTACGTGAATTAAAAGTTCAAAACGATACTCTCAAGGTAATGGTTAGGGATAATACACCTGAACCTCAAGTATCCCTCCCAGATCTCTTCACAGGAGACAGGGCAACATTTAGGCAGTTCCGCAATGCCTGTTTATTACTTTTTCAAATGAGACCTAAGACATATTTCTCAGAGAGGATTAAAGTGATGACAGTTATATCATTTTTAAGGGGGGAACCCCGCAAATGGGCAGATGTTTTTTTTGAGAATGATGATCCCATTCTGGGATCACTATCAGATTTTTTTTTTACAAATGGGAACTTTATACGAAGACGTTCATAAACAATTTTCTGCTGAAACAAATATGCATTCACTTAAACAGGGCCGCCGTCCTGTAGAAGAGTATCTTACAGAATTTAAGTTGTACGAAAAGGACTCTGAATGGAGTGATGTATCCCTTCTGAATCAATATAGATTGGGATTAAATGATTCTGTTAAGGATGAATTAGCACGTACTGATTTACCCAGGACACTAGAAGGATTAATAGATCTCTCAATACAATTGGAAATTACAACAAAAAGATGATTATCTCTACTATCATCAGGACAAAATCTTTATACCACCTCCTCTTTGAACAGAGATCTTAAACACTCATCATGATTCCCCTCTTGTAGGGCATCCAGGGATCAGTAAGACTTTAGAATTATTGAAAAGGAACTACTGATGGCCAAACATTGACAAATCTGTAGAGGACTATGTTAAAACCTGTCAGGTTTGTGCCACTCTTAAACCAGAAAAGGCTCGCCCTTACGGATACCTAAAATCTCTTCATATATCTGACAGACCTTGGCAGACCATTGGAATGGATTATATAGTCGATCTCCCATTATCCAACAACTGTAACACCATATTAGTAGTGGTAGACTTGTTAACAAAGATGGCACACTTTATTCCATATCGAAAATTACCAACCTCATCAGAGACTGCTCAGTTATTTCTACATAACGTAGTAAAGCTACATGGACTACCTTCTATCATTATAAACGACAGAGGATCTCAGTTCACCTCCAAGTTCTGGAAGGCAATATGTAATGTCCTTCAAATCGATCAGAGATGCAGTACAGCATTCCATCCACAAACAAATGGACAAACAGAAAGGGTAAACCAATGGTTGGAACAGTACATCAGATGCTATTGTTCTTTCCACCAAGACCAATGGTATGACAAGATCTACACAGCAGAATATGCATACAACAATACATTGAAAGCATCTACGAAAATGACTCCGTTCTATGCCAACTATGGATATCATCCAACATTTCATCTTTTCCCTCATAAGAATACCACCTCTCCAAAAGTTGATGAAACAAGCAACAGCCTAGTTGAATCATTTGTGTTCCTCAAGGACAACATTAAAGAAGCACAAATGAGACAGAAAAAGTATTACGATACTAGAAGAAGAAGACTCCCAGCCTATTCTGTGGGAGATAAGGTATGGCTTTCTACAAAAAATCTAAAGTTAGATACACCCTGTAGAAAATTCACTCAACTTTTCATTGGTCCATTCCCTATCATCAAGGTGGTGAATGAAAATGCTGTTACTTTGGATCTTCCTCCTGAATATAGGTTTCATCCGACATTCCATGTCTCTTTATTAAAATCATATATTGAAACTAGACTTCAATCAGCTAATTCATTACTTCCACCGACAGTCATTGAAGAAGAGATTTATGAGATTAGTTCAATTCAAGACTCCAGATTACTCAAAGGAAAACTCCAATATCTAATCCGATGGAAAGGATACCAACCCGATGATGATTCTTGGGAACCGGCTGACAACATCTTCGCATCAAGATTGATTTCTGCCTTCCATCGTGCTAATCCAGATAGACCAGGTCCTGGTGAGGGGGGGTCCTGTAACATATATTCTTGTGTGGTATGTTCCTTTAAGATTTCCTCTATAAATTCCCACAATCCCTAGAGCACTCTGTCAATTATTCTGAGTTTGTGCAGAAACTAAGAAGCCTGACTAAATGAACTCAAGCTATCTCTCTTTTCTTAATTCGTCTACAACTGGGATATAAATTCAAATAGAGGATTCACATTTATACTGCTTGCTGCAGTTATCCAAAAGACTCTCACATTGCTTTACTAATTGAGACAGGAGTCTCTCCACTTAACAAACTGTTTACCATATCAACGAACCTTACAGCTGTATCTGTATCCAGAAACCGGACTCTCCAACAGGGGTATAACTTTCAACAGACATCCCCTTCTCATTGCGGTTATAACCGCCAACAAACAAACATATTACGGCTCGTTTTTCTCTACTATCGGAGCTGCCATTTTTCCAAGCTCCTGATTGGACATAGGCCTCACACCCCCAGCATGACGTCATGACTGATCCGTAACAGGCCTCAGAGACGCTGCAGCTTCACCAAACACGCTGTGTATGTCAAGACACTTCATTGCAACAAGCAGACACACCTCCCAACCGTGAGTAACGGAAAATACTGTTATTTCTACTGCTATTGCCTGGCTGTATTATACTACAAGCGGTCACCGTGTAATCTAAACTTAAAGGGACAGAACTAATTTATCATAGCAGCCTATGTACAGAACCAAAGTATCTATTATACTACTGTTACTCACCTTTAACTAATCTAACTGGAAATTACATACTAAAGAATTACAAGACTTCTTACTCTCTCCTGTAACCAAATAATAAGATCCCCCTTAAAGCGACAACTTATACAATTTATATCTTTAAATATATTCAAAATAAGAACTGCAGTTGAGATCCTAAACATCTTTCACCTCCATTAAAGGAATCTAAATACTACAGATTAAGCTGCATTACACAGATAGTGACAGACAGTACAGTAAAAAGGCATTCTATATCAATGGAAGATACAGAGCTGCATTGTAAAGTAAAAAAGCATGCTATATCAAGGGAAGATACAGAGCTGCATTGTAAAGTGAGAATCAATAGCAAGCAAGATACAAAGGCTGCATTTTAAAGTAAAAAGCAGTAAATAACAAGCAAACATACAAGACCTGCAATTTAAAGTGAAAGGCAGTAAAAATAATTTGCACAAGAACTGCATTTAATATATTGTGCTACTTTAACCTGATCACTATGAACCAAGATAAGAGTGTTGATATGACGAAGCAAACTTTAGAGACCAGATCCTATGCCTCGGGCTCTAAATATTCAATGCGCTCCAGCAGATCATCAGCCAGTTCTGCAGGACTCAGAGCCCGTGCTAAAGCGCAAGCAGCTCAGGCACAAGTTTCTTATGCTGAAAAAGAAGCAGACATGATAAAGCAGAAAGCAGCACTAGAAGCAGAAGCAGCAAGGCGCAAAGCAGATATGGAAGCAGAGGCAGCTAGGCGCAAAGCAGATGTGGAAACTGAAACAGCACAACGCAAGGCAGAGTTAGAAGCTAATATGCATGTGCTAAAGATTCAAAGGGCAGCAGTTGCAGCATCTGCAGAAGCAGCAGTCTATGAAGCAGCAGCTGAACTTGAAGAGGAACCACTTTTGCAGAAATAACTACCCATGATTCTGTACAAAGGACTCGTGAGTATGTACAGAACCATGCTCTGGACCAAGATAAAACAGAGCATGCTCCTATTCAACCTATGTCTAGCATAATACCACAGTTTCCTCACTCAACATATTTACAGTCTACTCCAAGTGTTACTTACTTGCACCCTCTTTCTCAGAATGACACTGCAAATGTCTCAACACCAAGGGTGCACTTTCAAGAAAGCAGAGGCTACGCTGATCCACAACATCCATCACATTATATGGACTCTCACATATCCCCTCTCAGAAATAGTACATTAGGATCTTCAGAGACTACTGACCTAGCAAAGCACCTGATTCGTTGAGAGTTAGTGAGTACAGGGCTACTAACATTTGATGATCGACCAGAGAACTACTGGGCATGGAAGACATCATTCCAAGGTGTCACCAGAGATCTTAATCTTACAGCCAGAGAAGAGCTAGATCTTTTGACTAAGTGGCTTGGTCCAGAGTCATCTCAACAGGCTAAGAGAATCAGGTCAGTGCATGTTCATAACCCAATTCATGGAGTTAAAATGGTATGGCAGAGACTAGAAGAATGTTATGGCAGCCCTGAAGCTATTGAGAATGCACTGTTAAAGAAGCTAGAAAACTTCCCCAAAATCTCAAACAAAGACAACATAAAGTTAAGAGAACTTGGTGACATGTTGTTGGAGGTGAATGCAGCTAAGACAGGAGGCTTTTTGCCAGGACTGGCATACCTAGACACAGCTCTTGGCATCAAACCAATTATTGAAAAACTGCCATATAGCCTGCAATAAAAGTGGATTTTTCAAGGTTCCAAGTACAAAGAAGACCATCATGTCTCCTTTCCACCATTCAGTTTCTTCACCAGATTTATTGTCAACCAAGCAAAGAAGCAAAGACTAGAAATGATCCAAGTTTCATATTCTCAACATGCAGCAACCAAGTTCCAGCAAATACAGAGAAGACAGGAACAAGGTACAGTAACAGACCAATGGTGTCAGTAAGAAAGACAGAAGTGTCAGCTACTAATGCAACTGCACAAGTGAACAGCCCTGCAAGGAAATCCATGGAATCAGACAGTCCATGTCCAATTCATAATAAACCACACCCACTGTCAAAGTGTTGTGGGTTCAGAAGCAAGCACATTGATGAACGTAAAGCTTACCTGAAGGAGAATTCTATCTGCTTTAGATGTTGTGCATCCACCATACACATTGCCAAAGACTGCAAAAATAACATAAGATGCAGAGAATGCAACAGTGACCAACATACTTCAGCTTTGCATCCAGGTCCAGCTCCCTGGGCAGTAGAGACTCCTTTACCTAAGGGAGAGCAAGGCGGGGAGAAAGAGGAAGCTACTCCACCCACTGTCGTATCCAAGTGTACAGAGGTATGCGGGAAAGGGACAAGCCCCAGATCATGTTCCAAGATTTGTTTAGTGACTGTGTATCCCTCTAATAAACCTGACTGTTCTGTAAAGATGTATGCAGTGTTAGATGATCAAAGTAACCGTTCTTTAGCCAAATCAGAGTTTTTTGATGTGTTTAACATTAGTGGTGAAACATTTTCCTACACTCTAAGAACATGCTCAGGCATTACAGAGAAAACATGGCGTAGGGTTTCCAACTTCACTGTTCAGTCTATTGATGGGAAAACACACAAAAAACTCCCCACACTCATTGAATGTGACATGATACCTGATGACAGGTCAGAAATTCCAACACCTGAGATTACACAGCATTTCCCTCATCTGAAATCCTTAACAGACAAGATCCCAGCACTTGAGCCTAACGCACAAATACTTCTCTTGTTAGACATTCTGAAGGTGCACAAAGTACGTGAGCAGATTAATGGGCCTCATAATAGTCCTTATGCACAACATTTAGATTTAGGTTGGGTCATAGTTGGGGAAGTATGCTTAGGAGGAGCTCATAGACCAGCAGATGTGAACTCTTTCAAGACAAATGTGCTGCCTAGTGGGCGCACTTCTCTGTTCAGCCCATGCACTAGCTATATACAGGTAAAAGAGACTTTTAATGCTTGTAAACAACAGTCATACACCCCCTCATTGTGTTATTTAAGAACTGCAATGCACAATGTGGGCAGTTTAGATGATAATGTGTTTGTTACTACTCCAAACGATGACAAACCTGCTATGTCTATTCAAGATGGTATGTTCTTTGATGTAGTTGAAAAAGAGATGTTTATTGATGAAGCAAATTACTGGGTAGCACCCCTACTATTTTGCTCACCTCGTCTTAGACTACCAAACAACTTAGAGCAAGCCCAGAAAAGACTACTTGCTCTACAGCGTTCCTTTGTGAAAAAACCTGAAATGAAAGAACATTTTGTTAACTTTATGCAAAAGATCTTTGACCATGACCAAGCAGAACCTGCCCCACAATTGGAACCAGGTAAGGAGTGTTGGTACCTACCAATCTTTGGTGTCTATCACCCTCAGAAGCCAGGACAGATCAGAGTAGTTTTTTATTCAAGTGCTCAGTTTGAAGGCATTTCACTGAATGACACACTCCTCAGTGGGACTGATTTAAATAATACACTACTAGGTGTCCTTTTACATTTCCGCAAAGAGCAAGTTGCAATTACTACGGATGTACAACAAATGTTTTACTGTTTCATGGTTAGAGAAGATTACCGTGACTATTTTAGATTTCTTTGGTTTCGTGACAATGACCTTAACAAAGAAATTACACAGTTCAGGATGAAGGTACATGTCTTTGGAAACAGCCCTTCTCCAGCCATATCCATTTATGGTCTAAGACAAATAGCAAAGCAAGGAAAGAGTGAGTATGGCGAAGATGTAGAACAGTTTATCTTGAGGAATTTCTAGGTAGACGATGGACTCGCATCTGTGCCTACTGAAGCTGAAGCAATCAGTCTTCTGCAGAGGGCTAAGGACATGCTCGCAGGATCGAATCTCAATCTACACAAAGTGGCATCCAACAGAAGTCCAGTAATGGAAGCATTTCCCGCAGATGACAGAGCTAAAGATCTAAAGGACCTTGTTCTAGGTGTCAATCCTCTACCCCTCCAAAGGAGCTTAGGAGTAAGTTGGAACTTACAGACCGACAGTTTCACATTTCAAGTGTCTAAAGAGGTAAAACCTTTCACACGGAGAGGTATCCTGGCTACAGTAAATAGTCTTTATGACCCACTTGGGTTTGTATCTCCAATCACTATGGCCTAGATTTGGAGTTCGGCGGTAGCCGTCAAAACCAGCGTTAGAGGCTCCTAACGCTGGTTTTGGCCGCCCGCTGGTATTTGGAGTCAGTGATTAAAGGGTCTAACGCTCACTTTTCAGCCGCGACTTTTCCATACCGCAGATCCCCCTACGCCATTTGCGTATCCTATATTTTCAATGGGATCTTTCTAACGCTGGTATTTAGAGTCGTTTCTGAAGTGAGCGTTAGAGCTCTAACGACAAGATTCCAGCCGCCTGAAAATAGCAGGAGTTAAGAGCTTTCTGGCTAACGCCGGTTTATAAAGCTCTTAACTACTGTACCCTAAAGTACACTAACACCCATAAACTACCTATGTACCCCTAAACCGAGGTCCCCCCACACCGCCGCCACTCGATTAAAATTTTTAACCCCTAATCTGCCGACCGCCACCTACGTTATACTTATGTACCCCTAATCTGCTGCCCCTAACCCCGCCGACCCCTGTATTACATTTTTTAACCCCTAACTTGCCCCCCACAACGTCGCCGCCAGCTACTTAAAATAATTAACCCCTAATCTTCCGACCGCAAATCGCCGCCACCTACGTTATCCCTATGTACCCCTAATCTGCTGCCCTAACATCGCCGACCCCTATATTATATTTATTAACCCCTAATCTGCCCCCCTCAACGTCGCCGACACCTGCCTACACTTATTAACCCCTAATCTGCCGAGCGGACCTGAGCGCTACTATAATAAAGTTATTAACCCCTAATCCGCATCACTAACCCTATCATAAATAGTATTAACCCCTAATCTGCCCTCCCTAACATCGCCGACACCTACCTTCAATTATTAACCCCTAATCTGCCGAGCGGAGCTCACCGCTATTCTAATAAATGTATTAACCCCTAAAGCTAAGTCTAACCCTAACACTAACACCCCCCTAAATTAAATATAATTTACATCTAACGAAATAAATTAACTCTTATTAAATAACTTATTCCTATTTAAAGCTAAATACTTACCTGTAAAATACATCCTAATATAGCTACAATATAAATTATAATTATATTATAGCTATTTTAGGATTAATATTTATTTTACAGGCAACTTTGTAATTATTTTAACCAGGTACAATAGCTATTAAATAGTTAAGAACTATTTAATAGTTACCTAGTTAAAATAATAACAAAATTACCTGTAAAATAAATCCTAACCTAAGATATAATTAAACCTAACACTACCCTATCAATAAAATAATTAAATAAACTACCTACAATTACCTACAATTAACCTAACACTACACTATCAATAAATAAATTAAACACAATTGCTACAAATAAATACAATTAAATAAACTATCTAAAGTACAAAAAATAAAAAAGAACTAAGTTACAAAAAATAAAAAAATATTTACAAACATAAGAAAAATATTACAACAATTTTAAACTAATTACACCTACTCTAAGCCCCCTAATAAAATAACAAAGCCCCCCAAAATAAAAAATGCCCTACCCTATTCTAAATTAAAAAAGTTACAAGCTCTTTTACCTTACCAGCCCTGAACAGGGCCCTTTGCGGGGCATGCCCCAAGAATTTCAGCTCTTTTGCCTGTAAAAAAAAACATACAATACCCCCCCCCCAACATTACAACCCACCACCCACATACCCCTAATCTAACCCAAACCCCCCTTAAATAAACCTAACACTAAGCCCCTGAAGATCTTCCTACCTTGTCTTCACCATCCAGGTATCACCGATCCGTCCTGGCTCCAAGATCTTCATCCAACCCAAGCGGGGGTTGGCGATCCATAATCCGGTCCAGAAGAGGCTCCAAAGTCTTCCTCCTATCCGGCAAGAAGAGGACATCCGGACCGGCAAACATCTTCTCCAAGCGGCATCTTCGATCTTCTTCCATCCGGAGCGAAGCGGCAGGATCCTGAAGACATCCAGCGCGGAACATCCATCCGGACCGACGACTGAACGACGAATGACTGTTCCTTTAAGGGACGTCATCCAAGATGGCGTCCCTCGAATTCCGATTGGCTGATAGGATTCTATCCGCCAATCGGAATTAAGGTAGGAATTTTCTGATTGGCTGATGGAATCAGCCAATCAGAATCTAGTTCAATCCGATTGGCCGATCCAATCAGCCAATCAGATTGAGCTCGCATTCTATTGGCTGATCGGAACAGCCAATAGAATGCGAGCTCAATCTGATTGGCTGATTGGATCAGCCAATCGGATTGAACTTGATTCTGATTGGCTGATTCCATCAGCCAATCAGAAAATTCCTACCTTAATTCCGATTGGCTGATAGAATCCTATCAGCCAATCGGAATTCGAGGGACGCCATCTTGGATGACGTCCCTTAAAGGAACAGTCATTCGTCGTTCAGTCGTCGGTCCGGATGGATGTTCCGCGCTGGATGTCTTCAGGATCCTGCCGCTTCGCTCCGGATGGAAGAAGATCGAAGATGCCGCTTGGAGAAGATGTTTGCCGGTCCGGATGTCCTCTTCTTGCCGGATAGGAGGAAGACTTTGGAGCCTCTTCTGGACCGGATTATGGATCGCCAACCCCCGCTTGGGTTGGATGAAGATCTTGGAGCCAGGACGGATCGGTGATACCTGGATGGTGAAGACAAGGTAGGAAGATCTTCAGGGGCTTAGTGTTAGGTTTATTTAAGGGGGGTTTGTGTTAGATTAGGGGTATGTGGGTGGTGGGTTGTAATGTTGGGGGGGGGTATTGTATGTTTTTTTTTACAGGCAAAAGAGCTGAAATTCTTGGGGCATGCCCCGCAAAGGGCCCTGTTCAGGGCTGGTAAGGTAAAAGAGCTTGTAACTTTTTAAATTTAGAATAGGGTAGGGAATTTTTTATTTTGGGGGGCTTTGTTATTTTATTAGGGGGCTTAGAGTAGGTGTAATTAGTTTAAAATTGTTGTAATATTTTTCTTATGTTTGTAAATATTTTTTTATTTTTTGTAACTTAGTTCTTTTTTATTTTTTGTACTTTAGATAGTTTATTTAATTGTATTTATTTGTAGCAATTGTGTTTAATTTATTTATTGATAGTGTAGTGTTAGGTTAATTGTAGGTAATTGTAGGTAGTTTATTTAATTATTTTATTGATAGGGTAGTGTTAGGTTTAATTATATCTTAGGTTAGGATTTATTTTACAGGTAAATTTGTTATTATTTTAACTAGGTAACTATTAAATAGTTCTTAACTATTTAATAGCTATTGTACCTGGTTAAAATAATTACAAAGTTGCCTGTAAAATAAATATTAATCCTAAAATAGCTATAATATAATTATAATTTATAGTGTAGCTATATTAGGATTTATTTTACAGGTAAGTATTTAGCTTTAAATAGGAATCATTTATTTAATAAGAGTTAATTTATTTCGTTAGATGTAAATTATATTTAATTTAGGGGGGTGTTAGTGTTAGGGTTAGACTTAGCTTTAGGGGTTAATCCATTTATTAGAATAGCGGTGAGCTCCGATCGGAAGATTAGGGGTTAATAATTGAAGTTAGGTGTCGGCGATGTTAGGGAGGGCAGATTAGGGGTTAATACTATTTATGATAGGGTTAGTGAGGCGGATTAGGGGTTAATAACTTTATTATAGTAGCGCTCAGGTCCGCTCGGCAGATTAGGGGTTAATAAGTGTAGGCAGGTGTCGGCGACGTTGTGGGGGGCAGGTTAGGGGTTAATAAATATAATATAGGGGTCGGCGGTGTTAGGGGCAGCAGATTAGGGGTACATAGGGATAACGTAGGTGGCGGCGGTTTACGGAGCGGCAGATTAGGGGTTTAAAAAAATATGCAGGGGTCAGCGATAGCGGGGGCGGCAGATTAGGGGTTAATAAGTGTAAGGCTAGGGGTGTTTAGACTCGGGGTACATGTTAGGGTGTTAGGTGCAGACGTAGGAAGCGTTTCCCCATAGCAAACAATGGGGCTGCGTTAGGAGCTGAACGCTGCTTTTTTGCAGGTGTTAGGTTTTTTTTCAGCTCAAACAGCCCCATTGTTTCCTATGGGGGAATCGTGCACAAGCACGTTTTTGAGGCCGGCCGCGTCCGTAAGCAACTCTGGTATCGAGAGTTGCATTTGCGGTAAAAATGCTCTACGCTCCTTTTTTGGAGCCTAACGCAGCATTTGTTTGAACTCTCGATACCAGAGTTAATTTTATGGTGCGGCCAGAAAAAAGCCCGCGGAGCGTTAACAACCCTTTTACCGCCGAACTCCAAATCTAGGCCTATGCAAGGTAAATCATTAGTCAGAGAACTCTCAACAGACCAATGTGACTGGGATTCCCCACTCTTACCAGATAGATAAGCTCAATGGAGAGCATGGACTGAAGACCTGATCCATCTTGAAGATCTCAGTATTCCCAGACCCTATGTGCCAGTGTCACTATCGTCCACAGTAAGAAAGGAGGTATGTGTTTTTTCTGATGCTTCTACTGTAACAATAGCAGCTGTGGCATATCTCAGAATCATAGACAGTAGCGGTCAATGTCATGTAGGCTTTATTATGGGCAAATCTAAACTAGCTCCAAGACCAGCCCATAGAGTGCCACGTCTAGAATTATGTGCAGCTGTTTTGTCAGTTGAGCTAGCTGAACTTATTACTGAAGAAATGGACATTGAACTTTATGCAGTTAAATATTACACTGACCAAAGATTTCTTCAAACCTCAAGAAGTCTGAGGGAACCCAGATGAAAACAATATTTGGGCTATAAGAAGAAAGGAAAACAAAAAAAAAGGATAACTACATCACCAGAACGGATCATCACCCCTAATCTCTGAATCAAAGAGAAGGTCAGGTGACTTATCAGAAGCACTAGGAACCAACAGTCTGTGAATCCCTCACAGTGAAGAATATCAACAGTTGCAACCAGGACAGATTAAGGTACCTCTACATTAATTTGCACTGCAGTTTTTAAAACACGCAAACTGAACTTTAAAGACATCAAGGTATTCATATGTTAAATTAACCATTTCCATTAACCACAACTGTTTTGACACCAAAATCAGAATAATGGCTGTTCTTTGCCTTTTTAACTATCCAGCACACCTGAGCTAATTATATGTCCAAGGAATGTAACTGTGTAACTTTATAACGGTATTTGTTACTGAAGAACTGTAAAGCTGTTACGCTCAACTTCTAATCACAGTTGAACCAAAGCCTATACGCTCACCTTCTAATTACAGTTGAATCAATTTGAACATTAGCGCTGAATCTATTTGCTTTTAATATATTAGGATTGATACATTTGTGCCTTTTAAATATTTAATTCACCATTTATCTTAGAATTTGTTGCTTGCCATATGTTATCTATAGAATTAATTCCTTTACATCTGGAATTCTAGGGTTTATCAATATATGTTTCTAGTCTGTTTTTATAAGTGTTATAAGTGTTGTATAAGGGAGACGTCCCTTTATTAATTAGGAATAGCATTTGCTGTTGTTTTTATGTGTTATAAGAATTTTTAAATAAACAAGATTGCATAAAACATAAGTTAGATTGGTATCATCATTTCCTAGCACTGCTAAATAAAACCCCATTTTTTCTTCTTATCCACCATTTAGTTCTCTTTGAGGGAAGAACTTTTTTAGCAGCAGGAATCCACCTTTAGGCGCTGCTATCACACTACACATAAGTTAAATATTACACTGACAGCAAAATTGTGTTAGGTTATATTCACAATACTTGTAGGAGATTTCATGTATATGTCTCAAACAGAATAATTCGTATTAAAAAATCTACTAATCCAGATCAGTGGCATTATATTAACACCAGTCAGAATCCAGCAGATCATGGTACTAGACCAATTCAGGCAGCTCACCTAACACATACCAACTGGTTCTCAGGCCAAGATTTCTTACATCAGGCAGATACAGGTGATCAATCTGAAACTAAAGTATTTGACCTCATTGAACCAGATTCTGACAGTGAGATCAGACCTGAAGTGACATCTTTAATAACTGAAGTATATGAACACCAGCTAGACTCACATAGATTTCTCAGGTTCTCAAAGTGGAAGTCTCTTGTGAGAGGTATAGCAACACTAATTCACATTGCCAAGTCATTTTCCAGCAGCACTCAAAAGGAGTCATGTACAGGCTGGCATTGCTGCAAAGGGTTATGCCATTCATTCAATTTCTTGCAAGCTGAAACAGTGACTATCAAATGTATCCAAACATGGAAATATAGAAAATGGAAAGAGAAACAAAACGTTCAAGAAGGAGATCTTGTATTGTTGAAAGACTCAAGTATAGCGCAATGGATGGACAATGAGTCTTATTGTAAAAGCCATTCCTAGTGGTGATGATAGAGGTCAAAATCATTAAACAAGAGACTGCTAAAGTATATCTCAGACCTGTGTTCTGTCTATTATATGCTTATTATGTTGATGACATCTGGTGGTTTCATGTTGCAATTACAGCTTGGTTCCTCTCAAGAATAAAACAGGAAGTGTTAATAAAGTTTGTTAATAAAAAGTTTTACTTTCAGTTTCTCAGCAGCCATCTTAGCTTCAAGAAGCATGGAAATCAGCTCTTCATATTTGCCTCTAGATATACATATGCCTGTAAGTTATTTATTGTTTGCTAAAAGTTCATTGTGCATTTGAATTGCATTGCTATTTGCTGTAAGGTTTAAATGTAAGCTCTCTGGCCCCAATTTATCAAAGGTGTTGCGGACCTGATCCAACACTGCCGATCAGGTCCGCAACACCTCGCTAAATGCGGAGAGCAATATGCTCTCCGCATTTAACATTGCACTAGCAGCTCACAAGAGCTGCTGGTGCAACGCCGCCCCCTGCTGACTCGCGGCCAATCGGCCGCTAGCAGGGGGTGTCAATCAACCCGATCGTATTCAATCGGGTTGATTTCTGGCGATTCCTGTCCGTCTGCTCTGAGCAGGCGGACAGGGTTATGGAGCAGCAGTCTTTAGACCGCTGCTTCATAAGTTGTGTTTCTGGCGTACGGAGCTTGATAAATGGGCCTGGCAGTGTTAGAAACATGTATTATTGTATGTATTGCAAACACCATGTGTAAGTACATATTGTAATTTCAACTTTTCTTATTGTATTGCAGTTTTACAAAATAACTATTCAGAAGTAAAATCAGTTTGGAATAAAGACAAAGCTATTTCTGTCTGGTTTGTTAACTAGCTGTCAGATAGTGAGGACAGTACAATAATCATCTTTGTTCTTTCTTATTTCAGTGGGCCTTCTATTATAAGGATCAGGGTTGCTATTCCCTACAGCCTTACTATGTGGTTGTGGTTGTTGGTAAACTAACCTCCCACATCCTTCCTATTGGAACTTGAACGACTTCAAACCTTTCTTTTTATTATTAATATTATTTACATTTTCATAATATTGATCTACTTTCTTATTATAGAAAGTTTTGGGTTTCCAATTATATTTTTGTTCATTCTTGTAGTCTAACTTATCTCTTCTCAATTTATTAGATTTACTAATACTCAACTCTTTTGTCAGTTTCTCAACACCTTTTACAATATTATCATATAGTTTTTTATATTCTTCATTTGTTAAGAAACTGTTAACTTGTAGTTCAATTTTATCAATTTCAATCTGTGTTTTTTCCAATCTGCCTTCCCTATATTTAATTAATAATTTAATTAATTTAAAGGAACAATCATCTAGAGCTGCCTCCCACTCTGTCATGAACTCAACTTCATCTAGTGCAAAGGCTGGCTTTTTTAATAATCTTAGTCCTTTTGGGACTAAATATTATTTACATTTTCATAATATTGATCTACTTTCTTATTATAGAAAGTTTTGGGTTTCCAATTATATTTTTGTTCATTCTTGTAGTCTAACTTATCTCTTCTCAATTTATTAGATTTACTAATACTCAACTCTTTTGTCAGTTTCTCAACACCTTTTACAATATTATCATATAGTTTTTTATATTCTTCATTTGTTAAGAAACTGTTAACTTGTAGTTCAATTTTATCAATTTCAATCTGTGTTTTTTCCAATCTGCCTTCCCTATATTTAATTAATAATTTAATTAATTTAAAGGAACAATCATCTAGAGCTGCCTCCCACTCTGTCATGAACTCAACTTCATCTAGTGCAAAGGCTGGCTTTTTTAATAATCTTAGTCCTCTTGGGATAATATTATGTTTGATATAGTTTTCTCATAATATTATATCCTGCCAATCCTTAGCATCCTGGATCAATAACTTTTCATATTCCTTTAGTACATCTTTTGGGTTCTCATCATGAACACCCTCCATAGTTTCATCTTCTAATAAATCAAAAGATCTTCTCCTATTTGTTCTAAAATTTAAACTACTCATAATTACCAAGTGTTTATGCAGCTGATCTGAAACAAATACTACCTACAAACAAACCACCAAAAAATTCAGCACAACAATCACTCAATAAAAAATGTTTTCACAGTAAAAAATATATGATTAAAGGTATTACCAAATATATGGAAAATGTTAAAAAATAAATTGTAACTTCACTGGTAAATTATTGTCCAAATTAGCAATAGAGTCTTAAAACATGGTGTTATTCCCAAAGAGACAATGTCTCCAAATAAAAACAGTCTTACTGTAGGTAAAATATGGTATTAGGAAGCTCCCTTTTGAAAACTCAGATGCAGCTAATCGAAAAACGCTGCTTCTCCTGCAGCTAATGCACAACACACTCCAATCCCAAAGAACAGCGCAGTCTGTGAAGACAAGAAGGTGGACTCCAATACTGAAATATTGTATAAACAAGCACTTTATTAACATAAAAAATATGCCAAAATACTCACAATATCTGGCATATGAACAGGAACAAAAAGGTTTCTTTATCAAATGTAGCAATATCGCCGAGTTCTTGTGTGGTCTGTAGACGCTAGAGAAACAGCAGCAGTTTACCCGGTCGGCGTGTGACGTCAACACCCGACAACAGCTAATTCAGGTTTCACTTGGTCTGCACACACAGACTCCCAAAGCTTGCAGCCTCTCACCTCTTACATCTCTCTCTCTGACTTCTAAGACCTCATATATAAATTGAGAAGAGATAAGTTAGACTACAAGAATGAACAAAAATATAATTGGAAACCCAAAACTTTCTATAATAAGAAAGTAGATCAATATTATGGAAATGTAAATAATATTAATAATAAAAAGAAAGGTTTGAAGTCTGATAATGGTTCACGCTCCAATAGGAAGGATGTGGGAGGTTACCAACAACCACAACCACATAGTAAGGCTCTAGGGAATAGCAACCCTGATCCTAATAATAGAAGGCCCACTGAAATAAGAAAGAACAAAGATGATTATTATTATGATAAATCTGAAAGAGAAAATAAACACAAAGAACATTTGAGTTATGCTCATAAAAATAGATATGAGGTCTTAGAAGTCAGAGAGAGAGATGTAAGAGGTGAGAGGCTGCGAGCTTTGGGAGTCTGTGTGTGCGGACCAAGTGAAACCTGAAACAGCTGTTGTCGGGCCAAAAATCGTTTTTTTGGGGGGGGTTTGTGGACCCCGAAACGTCACCGTTTGTACCGTATGTAAATAAATGTTGTTGTTTTTTTATAAATCCAGTGAGTGCCGTTCTGTTTTGTGCTTTATATATATAAATATATATACTGTAGGTATAGATATATACAGATATATATAGGAATATCTATTTAAAAATACAGACTATTGGAATGTGAGATATTTACAGTAAATACACAGTAGAACACTTTATTAAATATGAATATTTCATAAATATGCTTTTTCATGTTTTCAGCAACTAAACTGCAAAGGGCTCCAATGCACTTATGTATATGTTTATATGTGTGTACATATGTATTTTTTGTGTTTGTATGTGTATATATCTCTGTATATACATAAATACATAAATACATATGTACACACTTATACTGTACATACATACATATATATGTATTTAGCCATGTATATGTATATATGTATGTATCTTAATGTTCGACCTTTGCGTGCCTTTTTTTTCTTTCTAACACCTGAGACCTCATATCTTTGAGCCCTTATAACTTTTTTAATGCAATTTTTTTTAAAATAATTTTTATTATGAGGGTAACAGTTAACCAGAGCTCTGAGGACATGATATCCAGACGCACGTTAACAATTGGGCTCAAGCAATCGCATTTACTTTCAACTTGTAATACGAACACTACATCCCATGCGCGCAAACAGCCTCGATAAACCCCTTTTCGCTTGCACGTAATTGTTAGTGCGTCACTCTTAATCTTGCCCTAAATGACTAAATATGATATGGCAGTTCTTATTGCTATTATTTTAGAGCTAGTTTTCTTTTATAGAATGAACATTCCACGTATTCATTTCTATTGTTTTAATTTATCTTTTCAAGCAATATCTCATATTTTCATAAAATATAAACCCTTGTGAAGTTCTGAATATATTAAAGTGAATGTAAAAGGAAACACATCAAGCTGAAATATTACTTCTTTTCAAAATGTGGGATAAAAGAGGTTTAAATAGGAGACTAAACTTAAAGTGAATTTAAAGTAAATTTTGATGCTAACATGCCTGGCTTTTAAAAATTTGATTAAAAACAAGGGCACTTTAATTCATCAAAATTTACATTTCACTCGTGTTCTGAAAAAATACTTACCTTTTAAACTTGACAGCCGCTCCAGCTTCCCCAAGCCATTTTTGACGTCAGAAATTATGGATCGGTCATCCTCCAATCACAGCTTCCCCCCCGGGAGAATCAGTGTCTGATTCAACGCCGTGATTGGAGGAAGCTGGATTCCTCATTTTAAACCCAGGAAGAGGCTTTGCGACAGGTGGAGGAAACTGGAGCGGCAGTCAAGATTAAAAGGTATTTTTTCACAACACAAGTGAAATGTAAATTTTTATGAATTAAAGTGCACCTGTTCTTAATCAAATTTTTAAAAACTGGGCACTTTAGCATAAAAATTTACATTCACTAATTTAATTGCGTAAATTTGCACTTTATGCATTAGTTTAACAATATTTAACAATATTACAGTGTACTATTGCGTAAATTTGTACTTTATGCATTAGTTTTACAATATTTAACAATATTACAGTGTAATAGACACATGATTACACATAGTCATAACCCTCAAAGACAATATTGCAGTTAAAATTCGCACTGCGCAGTCGCCTTCGTGAAATAAAACATTTTCAAATTTTCATGAAACTTCTGCAAATTGTAGAGGTCTATAATGATCATTAGTGTGTGCAATATGAAAGCCATACATTACACAGTGTGGCGGCCATTTTGTTTCGTATGCTCTGTTTTTAAAAACGACCCTTCTCCGAAACCGCTTATGAGACAGATGTGAAACTTGGTTTATAGGGTTATCTTATGACCTATATTCAGATTTGTTCAAGAGAAGTCAATTGGTCATGTGGTTTGGTAGCCATTTTGAATTGTTCAAAATTGCTTAACACTGTATTTTAATTAATAATAAAACAAAAACCGTTTTACAAAAATGCTTTATTTTTGCCATGTTTATTGACATCTATAATGAGCACTATTGTGTGTAATATGGAGGCTGTATATCTTAAGATCGGGCAGCCATTTTGGTTTATGCAAAAATATTGAAAGTCTATTTTCTCTGCAACCGCTTATGTTAGAACTGTGAAATTTGCTGTACAGTCTTATATGGTGACCTAGATTTACTATTGCTCATTATGAGAGAATCAGTCACATGATGCGGCTGCAATATTAGTTTTATGTTTATCGTAATTTGTAATTCAATAGTGCCTCTTTTGAGTCAATTGCTCACAAAACACAAATTACTTATGCTTAGCTCTTGAAATCAGGTTTGCTGGTACAGCCTATTGCAATGCTACATCTCATGCAACATTGAACTCATAGGTCATATGGTTAGGCAGCCATTTTGTTTTTTGCGTCAAATTTCGAGAAACTCTTAAAAATCTTCAGCTCTGGAAGTGCTTATGTTACAACTTTGAAACTTGCTTTACTCAGTGCTCCTATGACCTAGATTTTCCATTGCTCAACAGAAGTGCCTTGGTCACATGATGTAGCAGCCATCTTGCATTTTGCGAAAATCTTTAAACATCTTCTTCTCTTAAACCGCTTAATGCAATAAAGCACAATTTTGCATATATACTCCTTGCAAGGTTCTCTACCATGTTTGTTCAAACTGCGATTTTTCCTTAATCAACATGGCTGCCGTGAGACATTAACCTTTTAATCGACATTTAATTGTGTAAATTTGCACTTTATGCATTAGTTTTACAATATTTAACAATATTACAGTGTAATAGACACATGATTAAACATAGTCATAACCCTCAAAGACAATATTGCAGTTAAAATTCACACTGCGCAGTCGCCTTCGTGAAATAAAACATTTACAAATTTTCATGAAACTTCTGCAAATTGTAGAGGTCTATAATGAGCATTAGTGTGTGAAATATGAAAGCCATACATTACACGGTGTGGCATCCATTTTGTTTCGTATGCGCTGTTTTTAAAAACTACAAAAATCTTCTTCTCCGAAACCGCTTATGAGACAGACCTATATTCAGATTTGTTCAAGAGAAGTCCATTGGTCATGTGGTTTGGCAGCCATTTTGAATTGTTCAAAATTGCTTAACGATATATTTAAATTAATAATAAAACAAAAAACGTTTTACAAAAATGCTTTATTTTTGCCATGTTTATTGACATCTATAATGAGCACTATTGTTCATAATATGGAGGCTGTATATCTTAGGATCGGCCAGCCATTTTGGTTTACACAAAAATATCGAAAGTCTATTTTCTCTGCAACCGCTTATGTTAGAACTGTGAAATTTGCTGTACAGTCTCATATGGTGACCTAGATTCACAATTGCTCATTAGGAGAGAATCAGTCACATGATGCGGCAGCAATATCAGTTTTATGTTTATCGTAATTATTTGTAATTCAATACTGCCTCTTTTGGGCTCCATTTATCATTGCAATTCTCCTACATTTATGCCTATAAATACGCCGGCGTAAATTCTCTCCTATGTATTAAAACAAAATACGATCAAAAAAACTGATTTTCGACCGAAAAATCCGACCACTCTATTCTATCTCGCCAAGGCGCACATGTGCGCCGATTGAAGCTTAAAACAGCGCTTTTTCGGTCGTATTTTCATCAAATCGACTAACAGATCGCCAAATTTCATATTTATCACTATTTTGTGCCATGGGAGAACCTAATATTCTCCTACAATTACGCCCTCCAAAGTTCTCCATATCCACTGAGGAGAACATTTCATTTACTTCATTTTTTGTGAGAGAGAAGATGGAATATTTTCTGCTGTTGGCTGCTATTTCTTTGGCAAGGGGCCGTGAAAATCGTCTTGCTGATGGTAATATGCCCATACGGAGACGCCAAAGAGTGCCTAGAGTTTTTTTACCCCGGTGTGGACTACAGGCATTGTCTGATAAGGAGATAAAGCAAAGATTTCGTATAAATAGGGAGAGTATTATAAATCTTTACTCTCTGATCCAAAATGACATAGACCCTAGGACAAGAAGAACAAGGGCGATACCTGGACTTTTAAAATTATTAGCAGTTTTGCATTTCTTGTCAACTGGTTCATTTCAGGCAGTCTCTAGTGCTGTGGTGGGCATTAGCCAGCCTTCATTTTGCAGGCATCTAAGAATTGTTTTAAAAGCAGTTTTGAAACATCTGAAGAAGTTTATTTTTGTACCCAGGAATGTGCAAGAATGGCACACAGTTAAGGCATCTTTTTATCAAGTAGCTGGTATGCCTAATGTTCTTGGTGCAATTGATTGAACCCATATAGCTTTAAGACCACCAGCTTTAAGGGAGGAGCAATACAGGAATAGAAAAAGCTTCCATTCACTGAATGTTCAGGCTGTTTGTGATGCCAACCTAAAAATTTGGGCTGTGCGTTCAGGATTTCCAGGTTCCTGCCACGATTACCATATCCTCAAACAATCAGCATTATTTACATCGTTTGAACTTGGAGACATGCCCCATGGTTGGCTATTGGGTGAGTTTAACTTTATATTTTTTGGTGTTATTGTTTTTATGTTTAATTTTGGTTTTCAACTTTGAAGGACATAGATTTGTAGTTAGATGTATATACACTTTAGACCTTTTTTTTTTGTGAAAATTAATTTTATGATCTTTTCATTTATGTTATTATTTATTTCATTAATTTCTGTATTGCTAAAAGTGCATATAGATTGTTATTCCAATGTAATAATTCTTTTAATTTTTTTATTTGTAGGTGACAGTGGTTATCCGTGTAGGCCTTGGCTTCTGACACCAGTACCATCGCCCCATACACGTGCAGAGATCAAATTCAACGAGTCACACCGTAGTACAAGAAGTGCTATCAAGAGAACCTTCGGTGTGTTGAAGATGAGATTTCATGTGTTGGACAGGTCAGGGGGAGACTTGCAATACTCACCAGAGAAGTGCAATGACATTATTTTAGTATGCTGCATGTTACATAATATTGCAATATCTCAAGGTAACCAAGATGATTTGTGTCTTGAGGATCAACCAGATGACATCTATGTCCCCCAACACATATTAAACAGGCACACTACTAGGGCCGGTGTTCAAAACCGTATGGAAATTATTGAGAGATATTTTTCATGTAAGTTATATTTTTATTTTTTTTTTGGGGGGGGGGGGGCAAAGAATTAGTATTATATTTCTGAATTTCTAATTATCTTTTAACATTGTATTACAGAAACCACGGATAACACAGGAGTTGTTTGAAAATTGGTCAATAATAATCCTCACTACTGTTATATAATCAGACAGATGAAAAAAAAAGTTGTGTTTATTTGTCAATAAAACAAATTAGTTTTTATTCTTTTAATAAATTTTTTTTGAACAAACAAACAGCCTTAATTGTTTTTTGTATTTTAAATAACATTTTTATTGTAATAACAAATACTTGAACACTTTGGAAGCATGTAACATTTTTTAAAAAATAACTTAAACTG
This sequence comes from Bombina bombina, assembly GCF_027579735.1. Classification (NCBI taxonomy): domain Eukaryota; kingdom Metazoa; phylum Chordata; class Amphibia; order Anura; family Bombinatoridae; genus Bombina; species Bombina bombina. The sequence goes on from NC_069500.1 coordinate 1,156,325,887, forward strand.
TAACCAAATTCTAGTGTTTAACTTTTCAACATGAAAACAATTTGAACATTAAAGTGCAAAAACAAGAAATATTAATAATTAATTATTGAGTAGGAAATCTTAGATTCAAAAATTCAAATTTCTTTTTGGAATAATCCCTCTTAAATTCTGAATCAGCTTTTAAAATTGCATTTCTTTCTTCTTGTAATCTGATCAGTTCTTTAAAAAATGCACTTTGCTCATTCCTGAACCCCAATGCCATGTCTGTGAGGTTTTGTATATCATTTCCCCTGCCTGTGACATCTTCTGGGTTTATCAATTGTTCTGGTCTTTCATCTTCCTCAGAGTTATTGACCATGATATTCTGAGGAGTTTCTAGATTTGTTGGTGTTGGTCCCTCTGATGTGTGTCCCTCAATCTGAGTCTCATCCTCATCTTCTGGACATACAGAATCCTCAACCAGAGGTTCCAAATTTATTTCAACCTGATCTTCTGTATGACATGGAAAATATGTATTATTAATAGGTTACATTCATAAAAAAACAAAAAATTAACATGACAATTAGAAGACAACCTACCCTCGAATAATAATATAGAATTGTCCTGCATGGATTGTAGTAATGCACGAACACCTACAACAACATAAAAATAATATTAGAATATCAACAGCATCGATTTATACAATCAAAATATACATTAGCCCACAAGTTATCATTAGTGCTCATCTGGTTGTTAATTGTGTATTAAAATATATAACAACTATTGGTTGTTTTTTACAAATCACTTACTCTCCCCTTCTTCTCTTTGTACTGTGGATGTGGAGGGTTCTTGGTCTTGTGAGGTGAATTCATTTTCCAAAGGTTGATCCTCTTGTGCATCAATCTCCTCTTCCTGACGTCCCTCATCTTCTTGCTCTAAATAATATAAATATACTTGTATTAAATTTGAATAATTATAGATAAAAACACAATTTCTTTCATGTAATTAACAAGAGTCCATGAGCTAGTGACGTATGGGATATACATTCCTACCAGGAGGGGCAAAGTTTCCCAAACCTTAAAATGCCTATAAATACACCCCTCACCACACCCACAAATCAGTTTTACAAACTTTGCCTCCAAGGGAGGTGGTGAAGTAAGTTTGTGCTAGATTCTACGTTGATATGCGCTCCGCAGCAAGTTGGAGCCCGGTTTTCCTCTCAGCGTGCAGTGAATGTCAGAGGGATGTGAGGAGAGTATTGCCTATTGAATGCAGTGATCTCCTTCTACGGGGTCTATTTCATAAGGTTCTCTGTTATCGGTCGTAGAGATTCATCTCTTACCTCCCTTTTTCAGATCGACGATATACTCTTATATTTACCATTTCCTCTACTGATTCTCGTTTCAGTACTGGTTTGGCTTTCTACAAACATGTAGATGAGTGTCCTGGGGTAAGTAAGTCTTATTTTCTGTGACACTCTAAGCTATGGTTGGGCACTTTATTTATAAAGTTCTAAATATATGTATTCAAACATTTATTTGCCTTGACTCAGAATGTTCAACTTTCCTTATTTCCAGACAGTCAGTTTCATATTTGGGATTATGCTTTAATTATCATATTTTTCTTACCTCAAAAATTTGACTTTTTTCCCTGTGGGCTGTTAGGCTCGCGGGGGCTGAAAATGCTTCATTTTATTGCGTCATTCTTGGCGCGGACTTTTTTTGGCGCAAAAATTCATTTCCGTTTCCGGCGTCATACGTGTCGCCGGAAGTTGCGTCATTTTTTGACGTTATTTTGCACCAAAAATGTCGGCGTTCCGGATGTGGCGTCATTTTTGGCGCCAAAAGCATTTAGGCGCCAAATAATGTGGGCGTCTTATTTGGCGCCAAAAAATATGGGCGTCGCTTTTGTCTCCACATTATTTCAGTCTCATTTTTCATTTGCTTCTGGTTGCTAGAAGCTTGATGTTTGGCATTTTTTTCCCATTCCTGAAACTGTCTTATAAGGAATTTGATCTATTTTGCTTTATATGTTGTTTTTTCTCTTACATATTGCAAGATGTCTCACGTTGCATCTGAGCCAGAAGATACTACAGGAAAACCTCTGCCTGCTGGATCTACCAAAGCTAAGTGTATCTGCTGTAAACTTTTGGTAGCTATTCCTCCAGCTGTTGTTTGTATTAAATGTCATGACAAACTTGTTAATGCAGATAATATTTCCTTTAGTGATGTACCATTGCCTGTTGCAGTTCCCTCAACATCTAAGGTGCAGAATGTTCCTGATAACATAAGAGATTTTGTTTCTGAATCCATAAAGAAGGCTTTGTCTGTTATTTCTCCTTCTAGTAAACGTAAAAAGTCTTTTAAATCTTCTCTCTCTACAGATGAATTTTTAAATGAACACCATCATTCTGATTCTTTGGACTCTTCTGGTTCAGAGGATTCTGTCTCAGAGATTGATGCTGATAAATCTTCATATTTATTTAAGATGGAATTTATTCGCTCTTTACTTAAAGAAGTACTAATTGCTTTAGAAATAGAGGATTCTAGTCCTCTTGATACTAATTCTATACGTTTGGATAAGGTTTTTAAAGCTCCTGCGATTATTCCAGAAGTCTTTCCTGTTCCTAATGCTATTTCTGCAGTAATTGCTAAGGAATGGGATAGATTGGGTAATTCATTTACTCCTTCTAAACGTTTTAAGCAATTATATCCTGTTCCGTCTGACAGATTAGAATTTTGGGACAAAATCCCTAAAGTTGATGGGGCTATTTCTACCCTTGCTAAACGTACTACCATTCCTACATCAGATGGTACTTCGTTTAAGGATCCTTTAGATAGAAAAATTGAATCTTTTCTAAGAAAAGCTTATCTATGTTCAGGTAATCTTCTTAGACCTGCTATATCATTGGCTGATGTTGCTGCAGCTTCAACTTTTTGGTTGGAAACTCTAGCGCAACAAGTAACAAATCGTGATTCTCATGATATTATTATTCTTCTCCAGCATGCTAATAATTTCATCTGTGATGCCATTTTTGATATTATTAGAGTTGATGTTAGATTTATGTCTCTGGCTATCTTAGCCAGAAGAGCTTTATGGCTTAAGACTTGGAATGCTGATATGGCTTCTAAATCAACTCTACTTTCCATTTCTTTCCAGGGAAACAAATTATTTGGTTCTCAGTTGGATTCTATTATTTCAACTGTTACTGGTGGGAAAGGAACTTTTTTACCACAGGATAAAAAGTCTAAAGGTAAAAACAGGGCTAACAATCGTTTTCGTTCCTTTCGTTTCAACAAAGAACAAAAGCCTGATCCTTCGTCCTCAGGAGCAGTTTCAGTTTGGAAACCATCTCCAGTCTGGAATAAATCCAAGCCTGCTAGAAAGGCAAAGCCTGCTTCTAAGTTCACATGAAGGTACGGCCCTCATTCCAGTTCAGCTGGTAGGGGGCAGGTTACGTTTTTTCAAAGAAATTTGGATCAATTCTGTTCACAATCTTTGGATTCAGAACATTGTTTCAGAAGGGTACAGAATTGGTTTCAAGATGAGACCTCCTGCAAAGAGATTTTTTCTTTCCCATGTCCCAGTAAATCCAGTGAAAGCTCAAGCATTTCTGAATTGTGTTTCAGATCTAGAGTTGGCTGGAGTAATTATGCCAGTTCCAGTTCCGGAACAGGGGATGGGGTTTTATTCAAATCTCTTCATTGTACCAAAGAAGGAGAATTCCTTCAGACCAGTTCTGGATCTAAAATTATTGAATCGTTATGTAAGGATACCAACGTTCAAGATGGTAACTGTAAGGACTATATTGCCTTTTGTTCAGCAAGGGAATTATATGTCCACAATAGATTTACAGGATGCATATCTGCATATTCCGATTCATCCAGATCATTATCAGTTCCTGAGATTCTCTTTTCTAGACAAGCATTACCAATTTGTGGCTCTACCGTTTGGCCTTGCTACAGCTCCAAGAATTTTCACAAAGATTCTCGGTGCCCTTCTGTCTGTAATCAGAGAACAGGGTATTGTGGTATTTCCTTATTTGGACGATATCTTGGTACTTGCTCCGTCTTTACATTTAGCAGAGTCTCATACGAATCGACTTGTGTTGTTTCTTCAAGATCATGGTTGGAGGATCAATTTACCAAAAAGTTCTTTGATTCCTCAAACAAGGGTAACCTTTCTGGGTTTCCAGATAGATTCAGTGTCCATGACTTTGTCGTTAACAGACAAGAGACGTCTAAAATTGATTACAGCCTGTCGAAACCTTCAGTCTCAATCATTCCCTTCGGTAGCCTTATGCATGGAAATTCTAGGTCTTATGACTGCTGCATCGGACGCGATCCCCTTTGCTCGTTTTCACATGCGACCTCTTCAGCTCTGTATGCTGAACCAATGGTGCAGGGATTACACGAAGATATATCAATTAATATCTTTAAAACCGATTGTTCGGCACTCTCTAACGTGGTGGACAGATCACCATCGTTTAATTCAGGGGGCTTCTTTTTTTCTTCCGACCTGGACTGTAATTTCAACAGATGCAAGTCTCACAGGTTGGGGAGCTGTGTGGGGATCTCTGACGGCACAAGGAGTTTGGGAATCTCAGGAGGTGAGATTACCGATCAATATCTTGGAACTCCGTGCAGTTTTCAGAGCTCTTCAGTTTTGGCCTCTTCTGAAGAGAGAATCGTTCATTTGTTTTCAGACAGACAATGTCACAACTGTGGCATACATCAATCATCAAGGAGGGACTCACAGTCCTCTGGCTATGAAAGAAGTATCTCGAATTTTGGTTTGGGCGGAATCCAGCTCCTGTCTAATCTCTGCGGTTCATATCCCAGGTGTAGACAATTGGGAAGCGGATTATCTCAGTCGCCAAACGTTGCATCCGGGCGAATGGTCTCTTCACCCAGAGGTATTTCTTCAGATTGTTCAAATGTGGGGGCTCCCAGAGATAGATCTGATGGCCTCTCATCTAAACAAGAAACTTCCCAGGTATCTGTCCAGATCCCGGGATCCTCAGGCGGAGGCAGTGGATGCATTATCACTTCCTTGGAAGTATCATCCTGCCTATATCTTTCCGCCTCTAGTTCTTCTTCCAAGAGTAATCTCCAAGATTCTGAGGGAATGCTCGTTTGTTCTGCTAATAGCTCCGGCATGGCCTCACAGGTTTTGGTATGCGGATCTTGTCCGGATGGCATCTTGCCAACCATGGACTCTTCCGTTAAGACCAGACCTTCTGTCTCAAGGTCCTTTTTTCCATCCGGATCTGAAATCCTTAAATTTAAAGGTATGGAGATTGAACGCTTGATTCTTGGTCATAGAGGTTTCTCTGACTCCGTGATTAATACTATGTTACAGGCTCGTAAATCTGTATCTCGAGAGATATATTATAGAGTCTGGAAGACTTATATTTCTTGGTGTCTTTCTCATCATTTTTCTTGGCATTCTTTTAGAATACCGAGAATTTTACAGTTTCTTCAGGATGGTTTAGATAAGGGTTTGTCCGCGAGTTCTTTGAAAGGACAAATCTCCGCTCTTTCTGTTCTTTTTCACAGAAAGATTGCTATTCTTCCTGATATTCATTGTTTTGTACAAGCTTTGGTTCGTATAAAACCTGTCATTAAGTCAATTTCTCCTCCATGGAGTTTGAATTTGGTTTTGGGAGCTCTTCAAGCTCCTCCGTTTGAACCTATGCATTTATTGGACATTAAATTACTTTCTTGGAAAGTTTTGTTCCTTTTGGCCATCTCTTCTGCTAGAAGAGTTTCTGAATTATCTGCTCTTTCGTGTGAGTCTCCTTTTCTGATTTTTCATCAGGATAAGGCGGTGTTGCGAACTTCTTTTGAATTTTTACCTAAAGTTGTGAATTCCAACAACATTAGTAGAGAAATTGTGGTTCCTTCATTATGTCCTAATCCTAAGAATTCTAAGGAGAAATCATTGCATTCTTTGGATGTTGTTAGAGCTTTGAAATATTATGTTGAAGCTACGAAATCTTTCCGTAAGACTTCTAGTCTATTTGTTATCTTTTCCGGTTCTAGGAAAGGCCAGAAAGCTTCTGCCATTTCTTTGGCATCTTGGTTGAAATCTTTAATTCATCTTGCCTATGTTGAGTCGGGTAAAATTCCGCCTCAAAGAATTACAGCTCATTCTACTAGGTCAGTTTCTACTTCCTGGGCGTTTAGGAATGAAGCTTCGGTTGACCAGATCTGCAAAGCAGCAACTTGGTCCTCTTTGCATACTTTTACTAAATTCTACCATTTTGATGTATTTTCTTCTTCTGAAGCAGTTTTTGGTAGAAAAGTTCTTCAGGCAGCGGTTTCAGTTTGAATCTTCTGCTTATGTTTTTTGTTAAACTTTATGTTGGGTGTGGATTATTTTCAGCAGGAATTGGCTGTCTTTATTTTATCCCTCCCTCTCTAGTGACTCTTGTGTGGAAAGATCCACATCTTGGGTAGTCATTATCCCATACGTCACTAGCTCATGGACTCTTGTTAATTACATGAAAGAAAACATAATTTATGTAAGAACTTACCTGATAAATTCATTTCTTTCATATTAACAAGAGTCCATGAGGCCCACCCTTTTTTGTGGTGGTTATGATTTTTTTGTATAAAGCACAATTATTCCAATTCCTTATTTTATATGCTTCGCACTTTTTTTCTTATCACCCCACTTCTTGGCTATTCGTTAAACTGATTTGTGGGTGTGGTGAGGGGTGTATTTATAGGCATTTTAAGGTTTGGGAAACTTTGCCCCTCCTGGTAGGAATGTATATCCCATACGTCACTAGCTCATGGACTCTTGTTAATATGAAAGAAATGAATTTATCAGGTAAGTTCTTACATAAATTATGTTTTCAAATATTTAGATAGATTTAGATAGACAATAGATAGTTATAAAACTGACTAGATTACTTTTATTATAGTTCATGCCTCCATTTTCTCCATAATCCTTATTTTCCAAATAAAAATGTAAACTAATCACAATTTTAAGATCCAATAGCAGAAATCTACAAAATTAAAGAGATAGTGAGCATATCTACATATACTTTCCATAAAGGAATATCTATTGAATCGAAATAATTACATAATAGATTTCAATCATAAAGATATATAATTTTTCATTCTCTTTTTTTAAATCATGAACAACAAAATTTGGGTGTCGTTTACATTTAACTTACCTCTAAAATCCATAGTGTCTGCTGGGACATCCAGGCCAACCACAACGGCATCACCCATCCTTGCATAAAGCATCTGTTCAAAGTCCGTTAATTCAGCCCTATATCCAGGGCCTCCACCGGTTCCTTTGGCAGATTGCTTTTCCCTGCAAACCTTTTTCTTTATGTTTTTTCTAATATCAGTTACTCTCTTCCGACAAGCCCGCACATCCTTAGGAAAACTTCCTTCAGCTGAAACAGATCTACTGATTTGTGTCCAAATTGTTCTCTTTCTCTGTGGGTTTACAGTTCTGGCTTGGTACCCAATGATTTCATTGTAGTGTTCGATAACAGATTCGACCAAAATACAATTTTGCCGATGAGTGAACATGATACTTCTCCCGCTTTTGGTCTTTCCAGCTTGGGCAGATGCCATTGTAAAAATGAGATACAAAAGAGCGCACAAAATAACTAAAGTTTTGATACAAACTAAATAAAGTTTTCTTTTATAACGGTTTCCAAAAAAGTATCTAAATGTAGTTGATGAAAAGGGGCGTATACTGTATGATGTTCTGGAAAGATCACTATGTCGCAGTTTATTTTTCATATGGAATACCTGGATTTCCATTTTTGTTTTTAATAACAATTTTACATGTAAATAAAGATAATTTGGTTATGAATAACAATATTAAATTTAAATATCATTACATTGTTATATGTATCTTTACTTTTATTTCACCTTATCAACGGATACATGTAACATTTGTTAATGTTGCCAAAAAAATAGTGCTGTTGTGGCGCAGTTCTATACAATGTTTCATTGTTATTATGTCAATGAGATAGGGGGCGCCCTAAAAAATAGCACTAGATTAACTATAAAGTATAAATATTAATGGTGGGTGTGAAGTACAAAGGAGGTCAGTACCAATAAACCAAAGGCCAATAAAAATTAAAGGCCAATAAAAATTAACAAATGTAAATTCAGCACAAAATAAAATACAGCACAAAATAAAATAAAATAATAAAGTTGTGTAAGAAAAGTCTTTGATATAAAGATGGGTGATGAAGAGGCAGCAATCTGTAGAGGACCCGGCCTGGATCCAAAGGATGATCTAAAAACAGAGAAAAAGACAGATGCGCCACATGGCCTGATGAAACAGTCTGTGACTGAGAAACGCGTCGCTGTATTTTAATCTATATCAGTAAAGTTTTATATCTTTTTAACTCAAACACTTGCTACTGTGTCTCATTTGGATCAAAACATTGTCCATCGGACCTCTGCTGTTTGCCTCCTGTGGAAGCCTTGATACAGTCTGTTGGGTGACTACATTGACCCCATCCTGTCTGATTAGCATCAACAGAGATGCTTCACTTTTTGTGAGTATATATCTTACCACACATACTATTGCTTCTTGTATAAGACTGTACTAGGCCATATAGGCACCTTTGTGTCCCTTTGTGTTTCACTACAGAACATCTATCTTCACCCAAGAGGTCGGTCTGCTGGGTGACTGTTATAGATCCCAGACTGCTCCCACTGCACTAATTGGAGTGCTTTTAAAATTGTGAGTTTGATAGCATATAGCTCTGGAAATTAAATTCTGTGGATCAAACAATATTGGGCCATGTGGCGCATCTGTCTTTTTCTCTGTTTTTAGATCATTGTTATTATAATGGATAAAAAAAAACATCATGTTGTATGCTAAAATACGAATTTTGATAATATTTGCCAAAATATGTATCCAATTGAGTGCTATTTGTAAAAATAGGTATTAGCTTACAAAATTGCGCATTTAAAAAAACAAAATTAGTCCCGTCAGTGAGTAGAGATTGAATAATATTTAGAAAATGCCACGATCCAAGAAGTTCTCTATTGGAGAATTATTGATTATTTCTTATACTATGGATAAATATTTTCCAAAAAAAAGGAAAGGGATTTTCACTTTGGACCAGGACACAAGAAACCGAATTCTCTGTGAAATGGTGCGAAGAGTAAGGAGAGTCTCTGGGCAAAAACGAACGAGGAAACAATGTCTGAAAAGATATAGCGACTTGTACCGGAGGCAATCTAAAATGCGCACTTTGATAAAGAGTTATCTAAAAAAATGTAAGCAATATAGATATAAATATAGTTTAATTATATAATCTTAAGTTTTAAAAATGTATAGTTTTTAATTGGAATAGTTTCAATAAGATAAACAAGTTAAACAATAATAGGATTAAAAGATTACCATTGACTGCAGATAAAGTGTGAATGAATCAAGTTTTTATAGGATTTTCAGACAAAGTTTTTGTGTGTTTGGATTTTTAAGAATATATTTTCAAAAATTTTGTATTTTATATTATTTAATAGTCAAAAGAAGAAGAGCTCCAAGGTACATTCTTCCCATTGATACCAATTTTAGTTCTGAAGGGGAATCAGACCCATTGCCCACAGTTTTTATGGATAAAGATAGGACTCAAGACACAGGTATAAAAAATGTAACTGTAATTTCGAGAAAAAAAAAAAATTCTAAGCCAGGTATTAAACTAAATTTATCTTTTAACTTTTTTAATAATGCTATAGATAATAGCACTCCAAATAATAATCCAATGGATGAGCAAGGAGAAGAAGATATGGATAACATTGCAGGTAATTTAAAAAAAATTTTCTTTGACATTTCTTTAACATATATATTTTATATAAATATAAATTTATTTTTAATAATAATTTTAGGACATGTAGAGCCTACAGAGTCAGAAATTGAGGATACTATGCATAGTTGGCAAGATGAAGAACATTTGGAACAAGAGGACGAGGAGGGCCATGAAGAAGATGAGGTTCATCCAGGAACATCAGGTGATATTTTTTTTTTCTTTTTAGTGGTGATATATATATTCTACAAACATTATATATATATATATATATATATATATATATATATAAATAAAACAATAGATATGTATGCATATATATATATATACATATATATATATATATCAATTTTATTAATATGTGTATATATTTTTTTTTAATACACAAATATAGTTTAATGTGTTTATGTGATTATGTGTTTATATATATATATATATTTATATATATATATCTATATATATATATATATATATATATATATATATAAAAACACAAACACACATAGTTTTTTATATATATATATATATCAATATATATATATATATATATATATATATATATAGAGAGAGAGAGAGAGATATTAATATATATATATATATATATATATATCGACAGATAGATATATGTATATAGATCAAAAAAGACAGATATAAATATAGAAATAAAATTACTTGAAAGATAACATAGATAGAGAGAAAAATATAGTGTACGATAGATATATTTTAAAGTTACATTATCAATACATTGTAATCAAAATTTTGTTTTTTGAAGAAACAACAAAATATAAGAAACTTAGAGGTGCACGATGAAGACTCTCAGTCACCTCAATATTATAACTGGGGTAAGTGTTATAGCATTTATGAATAAATATATGTTATTGCTGTTGGTAATTCCATTGACAGATATTTTTTTTACTCTCATGTCTATAAATGCTATTCAAAAGAATAAAAATATATGTTTAATATAAATATATATATTTTGTATTTTTTAGTTCCGGATGATGAAAAAATTTTAATAAGCAAAAAAGAGCTCCTTGAAGTCCTGCTTAAAGCTGAAACTGGACTGATAAGCAGTTACTCAGCAGTCAGGAAAATGAGGCTGAAATATGAAAAAACATAACTTTTTCATTTATGTGTTATTAAAAAATTTATGAATGTGCTAGCAACATTTTTTTTTATTTTATTTTATATACAGAATAAATGCATATATTATTTAACAAATATAAACAATTGTCGTTAATGTGTAATATATTGAAACATCTTATCAATGAAAGGGTAAGATTAGGTCAATGTAAGACGTTAATTTGAAAAGAATAGTAGTGAAATGTCTAGAGGGGTTGTGTAAAGTAGGTAGAGAAAAACAAATTAGTTGGTAAAGATAAAAGACGTGTTGAAAATCAAAAGGAATAATAGTTAAAGGTCTGCATGGGGTGTCTAAAATAGCTAAACAAAAAACAAAAAAACAAGACTTTGTAAGACATGTGTTAAAATGACGTAGAATAATAGTAAAAGGTCTGTATGGGGTGTCTAAAGTAGATAAACCAAAAAATAAGGACTTTGTAATATGTAAGACGTGTTAAAATAACGTGGAATAATAGTAAGGGCTCCATTTATCATGATAAATGGAGGCCTAAAAGGTCTGTATGGGGTGTGTAATGTATAGAAACCAAAACACATGACTTTGTAATAAGTAAGATATGTGTTAAAAATAACGTTGAATAGTAGAAAAACGTCTGCATGCGGTGTGTAAAGTAGATAAACCAAAAAAAATGACTTTGTAATATGTAAGCCATCTGTTAAAAATAACGTGGAATAGTAGTAAAAGGTTGTGGTTTGTAAAAAAAACACAAAAAGAATAATAATATAGAAATTTGTTCAATTCATATTACAAATATAAATGTTTTAACCAATTATATAACATTATTAAAAAGAATGGCTATTAGAATCCAGTAATAAAAAAGGAAAATACCAAAAATATGCGCTTTTTTATGATGATGGAATGGTAAATATAGTCGAGATTTATCATTAACACGCCGCATCTCGACTTTGGAAAACAGCGGTATTATACGACCAGTTTTTTTATAAATATTGGCGCACAAGTGCGCCTCACAGAGGGCGAGCTGCGGAGAACTTCTTGGAGAACTGAAAGTCGGATTTCTCCAAACAATGATAAATGGAGCCCTTTGAGTCAATTGCTCACAAAACACAAATTACTTATGCTAAACTCTTGAAATCAGGTATGCTTGTACAGCCTATTGCAATGCTACATCTCAAGCAACATTGAATTCATAGGTCATATGGTTAGGCAGCCATTTTGTTTTTGCAATAAATTTCGAGAAACGCTTAAAAATATTCAGCTCTGAAAGTGCTTATGTTACAACTTTGAAACTTGCTTTGCTCAGTGCTGCTATCACCTAGACTTACCATTGCTCAACAGAAGTGCCTTGGTCACATGATGTAGCAGCCATCTTGCATTTTGCGAAAATATTTAAACTTGCTTTACTCAGTGCTGCTATGACCTAGATTTTCCATTGCTCAACAGAAGTGCCTTGGTCACATGATGTAGCAGCCATCTTGCATTTTGCGAAAATCTTTAAACATCTTCTTCTCTTAAACCGCTTAATGCAATAAAGCACAATTTTTGCATATATACTCCTTGCAAGGTCCTCTACCAATTTTGTTCAAACTGTGATTTTTCCATAATCAACATGGCTGCCGTGAGACATTAACCTTTTTATCGACATTTAATTGCGTAAATTTGCACTTTATGCATTAGTTTTACAATATTTAACAATATTACAGTGTAATAGACACATGATTACACATAGTCATAACCCTCAAAGACAATATTCGCACTGCGCAGTCACCTTCGTGAAATAAAACATTTGCAAATTTTCATGACACTAATGCAAATTGTAGAGGTCTATAGTGCGCATTAGTATGTGCAATTTTAAAGTTATACACTGCATATAACGGTGGCCATTTTGTTTTGTACGCGCTGTTTTTAAAAACTACAAAAATCTTCTTCTCCGAAACCGCTTATGGGACTAACATTCAGATTTTTTCAAGAGAAGTTGATAGGTCATGTGGTTTGGCAGCAATTTTGAATTGTTCAAAAATGCTTAACGATATTTTCAAATTAATAATAAAACAAAAACTGTTTTACAAAAATGCTTTATTTTTGCCATGTTTAATGACATCTATGGTGATAACTATTGTGCATAATATGGAGGCTGTATATTATATGATCTGGCAGACATTTTGTTATACGCAAAACTTTCGAAAATCTATTTTCTCTGCAACAGCTTATGTTAGAACTGTGAAACTTGCTGTATAACCTAATATACATTTGTTTGTGTTGAAAGTATAGGTCATATGGTGGGGCAGCCATTTTAAAAAACGCAAACATTTCGAAAATGTGTTTTTTTTTCCAAATGCTTATGTTAGAACTGTAAAAACTTGTTTTATATTGTGACATTACTGCTTATATGGCATTGCAAAAATGATGCGCTGGCCACCTCTGTTGCTGCTTGCAGCTATATTTATACTTGTATTGGCTTTCACTAGAATACCTTTTTTTAAAAAATATTATTATCTTATCTGCTTTAAGTCACATGTGACGTAATAGATAGTAGAAGGGGGTGGAGGTGAGCGCCAAAAAAGGCTGAGGTAGGGAATGGGGACACCTGTTAGGCTGATAGAGAGGTGCCCACTATGTGGGTTCTCTTGATGACGATGGTGGAGTAGATGTACAAATAGTCTAATAACTATAAATTGGTTATGTAAACTTTAAAATGTATATCAATGTTTAATCTACACAAAATGTTAAAAAATCTGTGATCTTCTTAAAAACATACACAATCATAAACATAAAAATAAAAATAAAAATAACAGTCATATAAAATCATGGATCCATGTTACAATAAGATAAATGCAAAAAAATGGGAATGCACAATAAAACCTTTTAACAAAGATTGATCTGATAGACCAAGTGTCCTAATTAGGCTAGTACATTTTGGAACAGTCCAGATGGTGATGAATGTTCTAATGGTTGTGTTTATCCAATTAAATCGCAATATGGCAAAAAAAAAAAAAAAAAAAAAAAAATTAATATCTTTGTCAGTGACCAATTCTGAAAAAATTCCAAAGCAGTGTGTGTCCTGTGCCTGAAAAAGTGAAAAAATGAGAAAATACTAAAAATGTGAAAAAATAATGTGATCACTTGATGTGAAAAAAATGGAGAAAAAAATTGGAGAAAAAATTAGAAAAATATGAAAAAAAAATGGCAAAAATAATATGTGACCTTGCAAAAGATGTGAGAATCCTCAAGTTAATGTGGCAAAAAGTAAGTCTTTCAAAGGTGGTTAAAAAAGTGTCCAATGTGATATAGTGATTTCTGTGCAATGAAGTTGTCGCTCAGTTTGATGCAATAAAAAACAAGTAACACTGTGCAAAAACCTGTAAAGAAAACAAACAATACTATAATATATACAAACTGTTAAGTGGGAAACTTTTAACAGCACAATTTAAAACTAAACTCTTGCCCATACCCACAATGCACCTAACAGGAAGGGGGCATGGCCTACTAGCTTTTTTGGCGCCCAAACATTAGCAACAGCTCCTATAAATTCTCTCAGCTTACTCACAATGTTAGTCTTGATAAAGGCCAGGAGTACATGGCCGAAACGCGTCGACTGATTTGAGTAAGCATAATACTGATATACCCACTTAACAGTTTGTATATATTATAGTATTGTTTGTTTTCTTTACAGGTTTTTGCACAGTGTTACTTGTTTTTTATTGCATCAAACTGAGCGACAACTTCATTGCACAGAAATCACTATATCACATTGGACACTTTTTTAACCACCTTTGAAAGACTTACTTTTTGCCACATTAACTTGAGGATTCTCACATCTTTTGCAAGGTCACATATTATTTTTGTCATTTTTTTCATATTTTTCTAATTTTTTCTCCAATTTTTTTCTCCATTTTTTTCACATCAAGTGATCACATTATTTTTTCACATTTTTAGTATTTTCTCATTTTTTCACTTTTTCAGGCACAGGACACACACTGCTTTGGATTTTTTTCAGAATTGGTCACTGACAAAGATATTAATTTTTTTTTTTGTTTTTTTTTTTTGCCATATTGCGATTTAATTGGATAAACACAACCATTAGAACATTCATCACCATCTGGACTGTTCCAAAATGTAGTAGCCTAATTAGGACACTTGGTCTATCAGATCAATCTTTGTTAAAAGGTTTTATTGTGCATTCCCATTTTTTTGCATTTATCTTATTGTAACATGGATCCATGATTTTATATGACTGTTATTTTTATTTTTATGTTTATGATTGTGTATGTTTTTAAGAAGATCACAGATTTTTTAACATTTTGTGTAGATTAAACATTGATATACATTTTAAAGTTTACATAACCAATTTATAGTTATTAGACTATTTGTACATCTACTCCACCATCGTCATCAAGAGAACCCACATAGTGGGCACCTCTCTATCAGCCTAACAGGTGTCCCCATTCCCTACCTCAGCCTTTTTTGGCGCTCACCTCCACCCCCTTCTATTTTCTATTTTATATTGGGTACACTAGGGACCCGCTGAGGAGAGCTAGAGGTATCCCCTATCCCCTTTCCCTTCTGTCATCTGCGCAGGATATACATCTTTTTCGTTTGACGTAATAGATAGGTAAAGCATAAAAACATAGCTCACGGTTATAATTAATGTAAATAATAAATGTTCTATGCGTAATTAACATATTACAGTTGTGTAGTAGTATACAATAAACAGGTTTAATAGCTAATATATTTACATGTTATATTTTGGATGTCAGACTGCCATCAAAGCAAATACAATTATTTAACTGTCTAGAATCTATTTGAAAGTGCATCAGTAATTACACATTTTATGGTGCATGTCTATTTACAGATTTTACACCAAAACACCTGTATTCATTTTGTATAGTCAATCCTAAACTGTACAGAAGTAAGGATGAATTGCTACCAGTTGTGCTTATACACCAAAATCCATTTGAATGATTGAAAATGCACGCAGAAGTACTTAGGTCTCTATTCTCTGTGTCAAATAAAATAGTGAATATGGTTGATTTAAATGTTTGTCTGAAGTCATAAAATAGCAACGGGTTTGTTGTGTCAGTAAGCAAAACAGTTCAAATTTCACTACCATTTTCAAGATGTTGAAATTGAAAATATGCTACCTTGTTTAAAAACGCATTTGCATACTGACTAAGCACCTGTGTGTATATTTGGTCTCTCAGTCCCTAAATAGTCCTTATTTTAGTCAATATTTATGATAGGCATTTGTAACAAGGGAAAATACCTTTGGGATAAGCTAACATTAATAAGATATAGTTGAAAAGTGTTGCTTGCTTGTATTGTAGCTAGCTTTCCTCATTAAACATAATGAAGAGACATAATGCTGACTTTCCGGTATACTAGCCAGATAAAGACACCACCTCAAATCCCAAAAGTATTTTATCCTAAAACTAGATTAGATGCAATTATTATAGTGCATACTGAGACATTTCTGTTTCAAAGCATCACAGCCTTATTTATTAAGTATTGATATCCAGGGAAGGCAGATTTGGCTTAATCTCTTATGTTACTTTTAATAATAGCCTAGTCTGAATTTCTATAATAAAATAGCAAGGAATGGAGTATAGATAATGAATACTAAATTTCATCAGGAGAATAAAGCTGCATTATGGGTTATGTGGTATAAAGTGGTTTATCACATATTTTTCTGTTATTTTGTTTGTGTGTATTACCAAATGAAGGGTTAGATTACAAGGGTTTGAGCATTAAAACTGCTAGAAGTCATTTTTTTACGAGATTCGTGTTGGTATTATGAGTTGAAAGTAAGAAGTTTGCGCTCTCGCGTTCATTATGTTGTGGTAACAAATAGACTTTAAGAAGTTGCGAATGCAAAATCACATTCCCCCAAAGACTTCAATGAAGCTGAAAAAATTGAAAATACCTAACACCCACAAGTCGTGTAAATATGATGCGGTTATTTAAAAAACGCAACATAAGAAGATAATATTGCATATTTCATAATCTAATGCACATAGCAGAATATGTTCTACTAGTCCTAAAGCGCATGTACATGGGTCATTTTTTGCAGTACAGCAGTTCCACCCCTTGCTCTCTCTATATCCCCCCTCTATTTTGCTCTCTCTGCCCCCTCTCTTTTGCTCTCTCTCCCCCTTCTTCTGCTCTTTCTCCCCTTTCTCTCTAGTTTGCTCTCTCTCCCCCCCCTCTCTTTTGCTCTCTCTCCTCTCTCTTTTGATCTCTCTCTCCCCCTCTCTTTTCCTCCCTCTCTTTTGTGCTCTCTCCCCCTCTCTTTTGCGCTCTCCCCCATCTCTTTTGCTCTCTCTCTCCCCTCTCTTTTGCTCTATCCCCCTTTCTTTTGCTGTCTCTCTCTCTCTTTTGCTCTCGCTCTCTCCCCTTTCATTTGCTCTCTTTCCCCCCTCTCTTTTTTTTTGTTGAAATCTTTTTATTGATTTTTCACATATTATGTAAAATGAACATGTAACATCATCAATATCAATAAATAAACAATCAAACAGTAACAATACAGTCTTCAAATTATTTCTCTCATTATACATTCAATTAGTACAATTTAAATCTTTTACTTTTTTCTCTCTAGATTCCTTACCCCAAACTGTAACCTTCAAATCTCAGGGGTTGTCGGATAGCATTCTGGACTAGCCTCCCATCTTACAATCTAATTTTTTTCCCCTTCCTCCATATATTTATATCTGTTTAATTTTAATAATCTTAGTGATCTGGAACTCCCCTGATATATTCCCTTACAGACCTTAGGTTCTGATGTTATCTAAGTGGCTAAGGTTCTAGCTCTATTTACCTTTTCTATATGCATAATATATGGTTCCCATTGTTGGATAAATTTGTTTCTAGTGTTCAGTATGGCTGCTGAGGCACTCGCCATATTGTAGTGATAGTTGATTCTCTTCTCGATATAATCAAATGTGGGGGGGTCTCCCCTCCAAAATCTAGCTATAGAGATCCTTACTATGGTAAAAATCATTGCTACTAATTTATGGTGTCTTTTACTAATGTCTTCTGTAGGGAAGTGTAGTAAGGCTTGTTCTGGGGTTAGATCAATCTCAGTCTCAAGGATATTTCCTAAATAAGCTGATGTCATGTCCCATATTCTTTTAACTTTCTCGCACTGCCACCACATATGTAAATATGTACCAGTCTCTCCACATCCCCTATAGCACATATGGGGATTATCTATCTGAGCATTGGTAAGTCTTGTGGGGTACATATACCATTTATATACAACCTTGATATAGTTTTCTTTTAGCAATGCATTTGGGGAGAATGAAAGGCCTCTATCAATGTTTGAAAGCCACGTCTCTAATGTCCAGGTCCTGTTTAAGTCCTGTTCCCATTTGGTCATAAAATGACTCTTCTCTTTGCTGATTCCCTCACTAAATAATGGGTATAATAGTGCAATTAATCCCTTCCCACGAGTATTGGACAGGCATATTGTCTCTAATGTGGTGTTAGATGGGGGTTTATTTGATCCCATTATTTCTCGTACCCTAGATGTGAGCTGTAGGTAATGATACCATTCATTTTGTTCTGGGGTGCCTAATTCCTTGTATTGGGAAAAGGTCAGTATTTTATTTCTTATGAGTGTGTCCGCTATTCGATAAAGGCTCTTGTTTTCCCATTTCTTTTGGATATGTGTGCTAATGAGTGAAGTGATTGGAGCTAATGGTGTCAGTCTTGATCTAACATTAATTATGGGGTATGTCTTGGTTAGTTTATCCCAGATAAAGGTGGTATGTCTAATCGAGACATATTCCTCAATATGCCAAGGTCGATGTTGTTTCGTCGCCCAGAGAATAGTGTCTAATCTTCCTACCTCTAAGATGTCTTTCTCTAACTGTACCCACTGGGGTGTTTGATCTATCCTATACCAATGTGTGGTCTGTGCCATTCTGGCTGCATAGTAGTATGCAATTAGATTTGTAATCCAATCCCTCCTTTTCTCCTATGCCTCATCAGATTTTGTTTGCTTATTCTTGCTCTCCTGCCCTGCCAGATGTACTTTAAAATTTCCTTTTGCAAGTTATGTAACTCAGCAGTTGGGATAGTTATCGGGAGGGTTCTGAATAAGTATAAGAGTTTAGGGAGTATTGTCATTTTGACTGATATGATCCTCCCGTAGAGTGATATATTATATTTGGCCCATTTAAGTAGAAGTTCTCTAATCTGTAAAAACATGGGGGTATAGTTTTCTTTGTATAGTTTATTGATATCATTTGTGAGATTAACACCTAGATATTTAAGGGATGATCTAACCCAATTAAACGTAAAGTTTATTTCTAATAACTTCTTTGTCGTATTTGGGAGGTGAGTACTAAGGGCTTCACATTTACTTTCATTAATTTTATAACCCGATAATAGACTAAATTTATTTATAATAGAATATATTACTGGCAAGGAAAGAAGCGGCTTCGTTACTGCAAGGATGACATCATCCGCAAAAAGGGATATTTTATATTCTCTATCTCCTACCCTAAGTCCTGCAATATCTGGGTTATCTCTTATTAGCACTGCTAATGGCTCAATGCATATTGCGAAAAGCAAGGGAGACAGAGGGCACCCTTGTCTTGTGCCATTTCGAATTTGAATTCGTGTTGATTGATATCCTGAAAGCCTAATGAATGCATCAGGAGTGGAATATATTCTTTTTAGAGCATTAATGAAGGGCCCCCTGACTCCCATTTTATGAATGACTGCAAACATATAGTCCCAATTGACTCTGTCAAATGCCTTCTCTGCGTCCAAAGCTAGAAACAGAGAAGGCACTTTCTTCACTGTCGCGAAATTAATTAGGTCAATCACTTTTCGTGTGTTATCTGGAGCTTCTCTCTGTGAGATGAAGCCTACTTGATCTGTATCTATCAATTTTCTAATGGGCAGGGCTAATCTATTTGCAAGAATTTTAGTGAACAATTTCAAATCCTGATTAATTAATGAGATTGGCCGGTAATTCTGACAATATTGTGTGTTCTTTCCAGGCTTCGGAATGACTGTCACCCTTGCAGTTAACAGATCTGGGGGGATATCTACGCCTTGTAAAATATTATTATATAAAGTCACCAGTAAGGGAGCCACCGATAGTTGCAAATCTTTATAGAACGAGCCTGGAAACCCATCCGGGCCCGGTGCCTTATTTCTTTTTAATTCCTTAATGGCCAGTAGAACTTCTTGTATCGTGACAGGGGCATTTAGGGAATCTAATTCTTCTTCTGTTACTGTGTGTAATTTACTATTTCCTAGGAAGTTGTCTAATTCTTTCCTTATGCTAATTCCTGATTTGGTAATGGGTAAATTGTAAAGTTTATTATAGAATTCAGCGAATGTATTTGCTATTTGGAGTGGGTCATTAGTGACTTGGCCGTTAGCCTTTTGAATTTGTGGAATAGTGGAGGCCCTAGTCATTTCCTTTAGTTTGTTCGCTAGCATCCTATCTGGCTTGTTTCCATATATATAATATCTAGTGTCTACCACTTTGATCGATTGGACCGCCTCCCTGTCTAGAAGTTGATTTAGTTCCTCGTTTTTGCTGTTGAGTAGTTTTACTAGTTTATTTTGCTTCTTTTTTATTACCTGGTCCCTTATGGTATCAATTTCATTTCTAAGCTCATCTATTCTGGAGTTGTGTGCTTTCCTAAGTCTACCTGACTCTTCTATCAGTAACCCTCTCAAAGAGGCTTTAAGTGCACTCCAAACAAAGTTTGGATTTGTCGTGGTCCCTTCATTTATAGTTACAAAGTCTTTAATATGCTTTTGTATCTTCTGCAGTAGTATGTCATTTTGAAGTAGGCTAGGGTGCAGAGACCAGGACCTAGCTCTGTGTGGATTAATCATCCCTTCAAACTCCACTATCACCATGTCATGATCTGACCATGCACAATTGCGTATGGTAGCAGATGTTATTAGTGGTAAGAGCAACTGGCTAACCAATATTAGGTCTATTCTAGAATATGTGCCATAAACCGTAGAATAAAAGGTATAATCTCTAACTCCTTTGTTAAATGCTCTCCAGCTGTCTATGAGGTTAAAATCTAAGAGTAGGTCTTTTAGGAGTTGCTGTGCCGGGGTTGATCGCCTTTTTTTGCCAGCTATTTGTGTGGTTCTGTCTAAATCATCATTTAATGTCAAATTAAAGTCCCCCCCTATGATGATCTTACTTTTTTTCCAGCTTGATAATAGTCTGCTTATTCTAGATATAAAGGGCCCTTGATTGTCGTTAGGTGCATATACATTCATTAAAATTACCGGGGTATTGTGGATTGAGCCTTTTACAACTAAAAATCTCCCTTCCTTGTCTTTGAGAATTTCCTCTTTCTTAAAATTTAGGGAGGCATGAAGGAGAATGGACACCCCACACCTTTTCTTGTTATTAAGTGCATGGAATTGCAATGGGTAGTTCTTATCCCAATATTTGGGTGTAGATTCTGAAGTAAAGTGTGTCTCCTGTATCATAATTATGTGGGCATTTTGGGATTTATATTCTGCAATCGCTTTTTTCCTTTTTATGTTGGTGTTTAACCCCCTTACATTATGAGATATAAGTTTAATGTGCATAGTTTCTATCTGGGTATATGCTTATGTTGGTCAAATTGTTTCTAGAGATGTTTCTTTGTGGACCTGTCTTATACATCATCAACATTTGAACATTTGAGACTGTACATAACTTTAAACAATAACAAAATAAATACTTACAACCTGCTGCGTGCTTGCGCATCAGTAAAAATACAAGTACTATTAACTTAGGTCAACTCTGGAACTCTCGACAACATTTCTTTGGTCTCATCTCATGAAGATAGATAATGAGCAAATGATATCAACAATACTAAAACAAAAAGCTGAGATATGAAAGACAAATAAAAAGCAATATTAGGTAATAAAGTGTGATAGGAAGTGAGAAATGCTAATATATAGCAACTAGGAAAGGGTATAAATGAACCCTGGACTCTCATGATATAACGTTGGATTTAGTCCTCCTCATATCAGCAACATGAAAGTCTAGGTGATAACGAGTTTAAATCTTCTTATATTTATCTTCTTGTGATCCTTAGGACAGTTCTCCTAATAGTCCACCTCTTCCTGCAGTAGTATGGGTCTCAACATCCAACAAGGAGAATGTCATGTTACTGTAGATGGTTCCTCTGGAGAGCTGTCGTCATCCTCTTCTCTGGTCGAATTTGGCTTCATTTTTTGGGGTTTTCCCCTTTTGTTTACTACAGACCAGTCCTTCTGTATAGGCTTTCTCAAAGGCTTTGGTGTGGCTTGGGACTCTCCTTCTTCAACTTGGATTTCCAGTTTAGATAGAATCATTAGTCCCTCTTCCAACGTTGAGCAAGAGTGTGTGATGTTTTTATGGGTAAAAATCAGTTTGAATGGAAAGTTCCATCTATACCTTAGATTTTCTCTTAAGAGAGCTGTCACCACTGGTCTCATCTCCCTTCGTCTTCTCAGTGTTATTGGCGATAGATCAGTAAAGATCTGGATATTGTGCCCCTCATATGTAATAGTGCGAGCTTGTCTGGCTGCTTGTAGGATCATTTCTTTAATATGAAAGTAGTGTAATTTGACAATAATATCCCTTGTCTTGGATTGGGAGGGTTTGGTCAAAGCTCTATGCACTCTGTCCATTAGCAGCATGTTGGGTTCCGTATCTGGGATTAATTGGTGAAAAATTTCAGTTATATCAGCTTGTAAGTTTTTATAGTCCTCCGGGAGGTTTCTGATTCGAAGGTTAGAGCGTCTGGATCTGTTCTCCAGATCTTCTACTTGATCTTCAAGCTTTTTAATGTAAATGGAGTGGTCTAAAAGTGTATGCTGAATTTGGGGAATTTCTTCTGAAATATCTTCTAGCTTGTTTTCAATTTCTGTTGTTCTACCTCCAATATCCCTAATGTCCTGCTTGAGATCATATAGGGCAGTTTTTAGCTCTTCGTGAAAAAAAGATTTTATTTGATTCAGAAGTTCATTATTTGGAATATCTCCCTGATGTCCATTTTCCTCCTCTGAGGTTTCTATCAGGGTGTGTTGTTTTGGCGAACAAGTAGTTTTATCCAATGTTTTTAACTTTGTTTGTGATTTTGAGAGACATTCTTTCATGGATTGGTTTCTGCTTTTCATTTTGTTTTATGGTTATTCCCTCCTTACAGAGTATTTATAACAGTTTTCTGTCTTTCTCTTATGAGGTGTTCTCAGCCAGTCAGCTATATAAGAATAAAGAAGGGTCACAATTCCAATATCTCAGCTCTATTACAGCATTTCTGAGGGTATTATCTCATTACCGCAGTTCTCAGTTGTTCCAGGCCGACCTTTATTACTACCGCATTTAAAACATTTCCAGATTTGCAAAAATAATGAACATCATCTTGATTTTTTTAGATAGGGAATTCAGGTTCTAATGTCATATGACCTTTGAGAGCTGCTTATTTAGTCTACTAATCGTGTCCTGATAGCGCCCCTGTAGTTGCACAGTCAAGTTAGGAAGACTTTTAGATGTTATAAATGTCAACTCTTATTGAAAAGAACCTAAAACTTATGAATCCCCTATTTGATGAATACTACATTTACATAGATATAAGTTATGTAGCCTGAATTGTGTTATTTAGACATACAAGCCTGTTGTAGTTCCCACGTGGGGCTCTGTGATCTCCAGGCCACACTCTTGCTGTTTTATGTTCACTGGACCTTATATAAATTAATAAATCTCGTGCAGATAGATTACCATCAATCCCTTATGCTCCAAGTTTAGTGGGAAAGTATATTATAAATATAGAGGAAAGCTGTAGCATATTACCTTCTGCCTCTGCACCTTTCTTTTCAGGCTGTGGCCTTCCAAAAATGTGTCCCTTTTTATTTAGATGATAAGCTGTAATCAGCCCTCCTGGGCTCTTCCTAGATGCTCCCCAGCTGGCTAGTGCAAAGCTGCTCTATTGTGGCCTTGTTGTTGCTGTTGCCGAGTTCCGATGTAGGCCGAAGCCTCAGACTTTCCTGAGAATCGCTCTGGTTCTCCCAACCAGCCTGCTTCCGATTCTGCTTTTTCCTCCGAAAATCTGCCCAGAAAAGCTTCTAAAGGTCTCCCAAACACTTGCCTGATGTAGCTGTAGTATTTGCTAGCCCTAATATTCACTTTTGTTCACTTTGATAACTTTTATTTGCAGGAGCTTCAGCAAGACACTTCTGCTCTGCAGCTCTCCAAGCTCCGCCTCCTTTCCCCCCTCTCTTTTGCTGTTTCACTCCCTCTCTTTTGCTGTCTCTCTTTCCCTCTCTTTTGCTCTCTCTAACTCCCCTCTCTCTCTCCCCCTTTTTTTGCTCTCTCCCCCCTCTATTTTGCTGTCTCTTTCCCTCTCTTTTGCTCTCTCTATCCCCCTCTTTTGCTCTCTCTATCCCCCCTATTTTGCTCTCTCCCCCTCTCTTTTGCTCTCTCTCTCCCCCTCTCTTTTGCTCTCTCTCTCCTCCCTCTCTTTTGCTCTCTCTATCCCCCATCTTTTGCTCTCTCTCTCCCCCTCTCTTTTGCTCTCTCCACCCTCCCTCTTTTGCTCTCTCTCTCTCTCTCTCTCTCTCTCCCCTTTCTTTTGCTCTATTTTCCCCCTCTATTTTGCTGTCTTTCTCCCCCTCTCTTTTGCTCTCTCTCTCTCTCCCCCTCTCTTATGCTCTCTCTCTCCCCCTCTCTTTTGATCTCTCTCTCCCCTCTCTTTTGCTCTATCTCTTTCCCCCTCTCTTTTGTGCTCTCTCTCCCCTCTCTTTTGCGCTCTCCCCTCTCTCTTTTGCTCTCTCTCTCCCCCTCTCTTTTGCTCTCTCTCTCCCCTCTCTATTGCTCTCTCCCCTCCCTTTTGCTCTCTCTCTCCCCATCTTCCCCCTCTCTTTTCCCTCCTCTCTTCCCCCCTCTCTTTTGCTCTCTCTCCCCCTTTCTCCCCCTCTCTTTTGCTGTCTCTCTCCCTCTCTTTTGCTCTCTTCATCTCCCCTCTTTTGCTCTCCCTCCCCCCTCTCTTTTGCTGTCTCTCTCCCTCTCTTTTGCTCTCTCTATCCCCACTCTTTTGCTCTCTATCCCCCCTCTTTTGAGCTCTCTCTTTCATGGCCACACAGCCCCGCCCGGCCCACGTCACACCCGCCCCGCCCGCATCATGCCGACCCTGCCCCACCACGTCTGTGTCATGCCCATTCCCTCCCCGCCCCTGTCACGCCCGGTCAGCCACAGATGGCAGGAGGTTAGTCTGTTGAAGGGCAGCTGTGTTTGTCCTGGCGCAGTCTCTACTGCGCATGACAGCTTCGGATAAAAACACTTGGCCTTTTATATTATAGGATTCATTCTTAAAGAGATATTTAAATATTTATCTGATGGGTTTTTGCATAAATATATATTTATACACATATATATTTACATGATTATATATAGGTATATATATATATATATATATATATATATATATATATGAATATCTATTTAAAAATACATAGAACATATTTCCCTATGTGCAGAACATTGGAATATATAATATTTACAGTAAATACAGAGTTAAACACTTTATTAAATATGAATATTGCATAAATATTATCTTTCATGTTTACACCTTCTTGACTGCAAAGGACTCCAATGCATATATATATATATATATATATATATATATATATATATATATCTATATATACAGTATGTATACATGTGTGTATATATGTTTATATGTGTATATATGTCCGTAAATACATATCTACACACATATATATATATTTATATACACACATATACAAATTTAGACATGTGTATGTATGTATGTATCTATATGTTAAAGATACAATAAACATAAAAAATAAAGTTATATCATTCTGCACTATGTGTTTTGTGACACTTTTTTGTCCAGCATAACAGTTCTGAGGTTGTGGTAATCATACTAGCGTAAATCTTGATTGTGCTCATGTGTTCATATTTACTTTCAACTTGTAATACGGGCAGAATTTAACATGTGCCCAAACTTCCATGAAAACCCAATATCGCTTGTGCACAAACAATAGCGCTCCACTCGTAATCCAGCCGAAAGTGTTTATTTGGCATACAAGCTAACAGACCACCACTTTCAATCAAGTTTTAGTGGAATTTTCTAAACACTAATTGTCATTTCCTAGTAATGCCTACTTTGTTGCATTAGAGTACAAACTGCAATTTAAATTTTTATTATGTCATGATATAAAGTGTAGCAGCTCATACGTATGATAGCAGCTCTGTTTTGTGTTTTAAGGTGTAGTAGATTATAAAGGTAAAGTAAAATGCCCTATCTGTGAAATCATTCAACTCTCTGAAAATAAACATTAAAGGTATATGAAACCCAACATTATTATTTAATGATTCAGACAGAGGCCCGTACTTATCAAGCCGTCGACTTTCTTGCATTCGACGGCCCCAATACGCTTGCCTAAGTTCGCCTAACATCGCTGCCGCAGACCTGAATACGCTCTCCAAAATTATCAAGAAATCTGTCAAAAAGCCGTGCACCAAGTACGGGGCGATGAGCAGCGGACTGTTGTTAACTAACCGTCATCGATCTCGCTGCTCTTCGGCTTTTTTCAGCTTTCTTGCTATACTGTCACTAAGCACGCACACTATACTATACTGTATTACCCCCTAAACCGCCGCTCCCGGAGTCCCCCGCAACTCTAATAAATATATTAACCCCTAAACCGCCGCTCCCAGACCCCGACAAAACTCTAATATATTAACCCCTAAACCGCCGCTCCCAGACCCCGCTGCAACTATAATAAAATTATTAACCCCTATCCTGCTGCTCCCGGACCCTGCCACAACGAAATAAAATGTTTAACCCCTAAACCGGCGCTCCCGGAGCCCACCGCCACCTACTTACATGTATTAACCCCTAATCTGCCCCCCCTACACCGCCGCCACTATATTAAGTTATTAACCCCTAAACCTAAGTCTAACTCTAACATCCCCTAACTTAAATATAATTTAAATTAATCTAAATAAATATTCCTATATTTAAATAAATTATTCCTATTTAAAACTAAATACTTACCTATAAAATAAACCATAAGATAGCTACAATATTTGATTTTTCCTTAATCAACATGGCTGCCGTGAGACATTAACCTTTTAATCGACATTTAAATGTTTAAATTTGCACTTTATGCATTAGTTTTACAATATTTAACAATATTACAGTGTAATAGACACATGATTAAACATAGTCATAACCCTCAAAGACAATATTGCAGTTAAAATTCACACTGCGCAGTCGCCTTCGTGAAATAAAACATTTACAAATTTTCATGAAACTTCTGCAAATTGTAGAGGTCTATAATGAGCATTAGTGTGTGAAATATGAAAGCCATACATTACACGGTGTGGCATCCATTTTGTTTCGTATGCGCTGTTTTTAAAAACTACAAAAATCTTCTTCATCCGAAACCGCTTATGAGACAGACCTATATTCAGATTTTTTCAAGAGAAGTCCATTGGTCATGTGGTTTGGCAGCCATTTTGAATTGTTCAAAATTGCTTAACGATATATTTAAATTAATAATAAAACAAAAAACGTTTTACAAAAATGCTTTATTTTTGCCATGTTTATTGACATCTATAATGAGCACTATTGTGCATAATATGGAGGCTGTATATCTTAGGATCGGCCATCCATTTTGGTTTACACAAAAATATCAAAAGTCTATTTTCTCTGCAACCGCTTATGTTAGAACTGTGAAATTTGCTGTACAGTCTTATATGGTGACCTAGATTCACAATTGCTCATTAGGAGAGAATCAGTCACATGATGCGGCAGCAATATCAGTTTTATGTTTATCGTAATTATTTGTAATTCAATACTGCCTCTTTTGAGTCAATTGCTCACAAAACACAAATTACTTATGCTAAACTCTTGAAATCAGGTATGCTTGTACAGCCTATTGCAATGCTACATCTCAAGCAACATTGAATTCATAGGTCATATGGTTAGGCAGCCATTTTGTTTTTGCAATAAATTTCGAGAAACGCTTAAAAATATTCAGCTCTGAAAGTGCTTATGTTACAACTTTGAAACTTGCTTTGCTCAGTGCTGCTATCACCTAGACTTACCGTTGCTCAACAGAAGTGCCTTGGTCACATAATGTAGCAGCCATCTTGCATTTTGCGAAAATATTTAAACTTGCTTTACTTAGTGCTGCTATGACCTAGATTTTCCATTGCTCAACAGAAGTGCCTTGGTCACATGATGTAGCAGCCATCTTGCATTTTGCGAAAATCTTTAAACATCTTCTTCTCTTAAACTGCTTAATGCAATAAAGCACAATTTTTGCATATATACTCCTTGCAAGGTCCTCTACCAATTTTGTTCAAACTGCGATTTTTCCATAATCAACATGGCTGCCGTGAGACATTAACCTTTTTATCGACATTTAATTGCGTAAATTTGCACTTTATGCATTAGTTTTACAATATTTAACAATATTACAGTGTAATAGACACATGATTACACATAGTCATAACCCTCAAAGACAATATTCGCACTGCGCAGTCGCCTTCGTGAAATAAAACATTTGCAAATTTTCATGACACTAATGCAAATTGTAGAGGTCTATAGTGCGCATTAGTATGTGCAATTTTAAAGTTATACACTGCATATAACGGCGGCCATTTTGTTTTGTACGCGCTGTTTTTAAAAACTACAAAAATCTTCTTCTCCGAAACCGCTTATGGGAATAACATTCAGATTTTTTCAAGAGAAGTTGATAGGTCATGTGGTTTGGCAGCAATTTTGAATTGTTCAAAAATACTTAACGATATTTTCAAATTAATAATAAAACAAAAACTGTTTTACAAAAATGCTTTATTTTTGCCATGTTTAATGACAGCTATGGTGATAACTATTGTGCATAATATGGAGGCTGTATATTATATGATCTGGCAGTCATTTTGTTATACGCAAAACTTTCGAAAATCTATTTTCTCTGCAACCGCTTATGTTAGAACTGTGAAACTTGCTGTATAACCTAATATACATTTGTTTGTGTTGAAAGTATAGGTCATATGGTGTGGCAGCCATTTTAAAAAACGCAAACATTTCGAAAATGTGTTTTTTCTCTCCAAATGCTTATGTTAGAACTGTAAAAACTTGTTTTATATTGTGACATTACTGCTTATATGGCATTGCAAAAATGATGCGCTGGCCACCTCTGTTGCTGCTTGCAGCTATATTTATACTTGTATTGGCTTTCACTAGAATACCTTTTTTAAAAAAATATTATCTTATCTTATCTGCTTTAAGTCACATGTGACGTAATAGATTGGTAAAGCATAAAAACATAGCTCACAGTTACAATTAATGTAAATAATAAATGTTCTATGCGTAATTAACATATTACAGTTGTGTAGTAGTATACAATAAACAGGTTTAATAGGTAATATATTTACATGATATATTTTGGATGTCAGACTGCCATCAAAGCAAATACAATTATTTAACTGTCTAGAATCTATTTGAAAGTGCATCAATAATTACACATTTTATGGTGCATGTCTATTTACAGATTTTACACCAAAACACCTGTATTCATTTTGTATAGTCAATCCTAAACTGTACAGAAGTAAGGATGAATTGCTACCAGTTGTGCTTATACACCAAAATCCATTTGAATGATTGAAAATGCACGCAGAAGTACTTAGGTCTCTATTCTCTGTGTCAAATAAAATAGTGAATATGGTTGATTTAAATGTTTGTCTGAAGTCATAAAATAGCAACGGGTTTAATGTTGTGTCAGTAAGCAAAACAGTTCAAATTTCACTACCATTTTCAAGATGTTGAAATTGAAAATATGCTACCTTGTTTAAAAACGCATTTGCATACTGACTAAGCACCTGTGTGTATATTTGGTCTCTCAGTCCCTAAATAGTCCTTATTTTAGTCAATATTTATGATAGGCATTTGTAACAAGGGAAAATACCTTTGGGATAAGCTAACATTAATAAGATATAGTTGAAAAGTGTTGCTTGCTTGTATTGTAGCTAGCTTTCCTCATTAAACATAATGAAGAGACATAATGCTGACTTTCCGGTATACTAGCCAGATAAAGACACCACCTCAAATCCCAAAAGTATTTTATCCTAAAACTAGATTAGATGCAATTATTATAGTGCATACTGAGACATTTCTGTTTCAAAGCATCACAGCCTTATTTATTAAGTATTGATATCCAGGGAAGGCAAATTTGGCTTAATCTCTTATGTTACTTTTAATAATAGCCTAGTCTGAATTTCTATAATAAAATAGCAAGGAATGGAGTATAGATAATGAATACTAAATTTCATCAGGAGAATAAAGCTGCATTATGGGTTATGTGGTATAAAGTGGTTTATCACATATTTTTCTGTGATTTTGTTTGTGTGTATTACCAAATGAAGGGTTAGATTACAAGGGTTTGAGCATTAAAACTGCTAGAAGTCATTTTTTTACGAGATTCGTGTTGGTATTATGAGTTGAAAGTAAGAAGTTTGCGCTCTCGCGTTCATTATGTTGTGGTAACAAATAGACTTTAAGAAGTTGCGAATGCAAAATCACATTCCCCCAAAGACTTCAATGAAGCTGAAAAAATTGAAAATACCTAACACCCACAAGTCGTGTAAATATGATGCGGTTATTTAAAAAACGCAACATAAGAAGATAATATTGCATATTTCATAATCTAATGCACATAGCAGAATATGTTCTACTAGTCCTAAAGCGCATGTACATGGGTCATTTTTTGCAGTACAGCAGTTCCACCCCTTGCTCTCTCTCTATCCCCCCTCTATTTTGCTCTCTCTGCCCCCTCTCTTTTGCTCTCTCTCCCCCCTCTTCTGCTCTTTCTCCCCTTTCTCTCTAGTTTGCTCTCTCTCTCCCCCCTCTCTTTTGCTCTCTCTCCTCTCTCTTTTGATCTCTCTCTCCCCCTCTCTTTTCCTCCCTCTCTTTTGTGCTCTCTCCCCCTCTCTTTTGCGCTCTCCCCCATCTCTTTTGCTCTCTCTCTCCCCTCTCTTTTGCTCTATCCCCCTTTCTTTTGCTGTCTCTCTCTCTCTTTTGCTCTCGCTCTCTCCCCTTTCATTTGCTCTCTTTCCCTCCTCTCTTTTGCTGTTTCTCTCCCTCTCTTTTGCTGTCTCTCTTTCCCTCTCTTTTGCTCTCTCTAACTCCCCTCTCTCTCTCCCCCTTTTTTTGCTCTCTCCCCCTCTATTTTGCTGTCTCTCTCCCTCTCTTTTGCTCTCTCTATCCCCCTCTTTTGCTCTCTCTATCCCCCCTATTTTGCTCTCTCCCCCTCTCTTTTGCTCTCTCTCTCCCTCCTCTCTTTTGCTCTCTCTCTCCCCCTCTCTTTTGCTCTCTCCACCCTCCCTCTTTTGCTCTCTCTCTCTCTCTCTCTCTCTCTCTCTCTCTCCCCTTTCTTTTGCTCTATTTGCCCCCTC
This sequence comes from Bombina bombina, assembly GCF_027579735.1. Classification (NCBI taxonomy): domain Eukaryota; kingdom Metazoa; phylum Chordata; class Amphibia; order Anura; family Bombinatoridae; genus Bombina; species Bombina bombina. The sequence goes on from NC_069500.1 coordinate 1,156,357,186, forward strand.
TCTTTTGCTGTCTTTCTCCCCCTCTCTTTTGTTCTCTCTCTCTCTCCCCCTCTCTTATGCTCTCTCTCTCCCCCTCTCTTTTGATCTCTCTCTCCCCTCTCTTTTGCTCTATCTCTTTCCCCCTCTCTTTTGTGCTCTCTCTCCCCTCTCTTTTGCGCTCTCCCCTCTCTCTTTTGCTCTCTCTCTCCCCCTCTCTTTTGCTCTCTCTCTCCCCTCTCTATTGCTCTCTCCCCTCCCTTTTGCTCTCTCTCTCCCCATCTTCCCCCTCTCTTTTCCCTCCTCTCTTCCCCCCTCTCTTTTGCTCTCTCTCCCCCTTTCTCCCCCTCTCTTTTGCTGTCTCTCTCCCTCTCTTTTGCTCTCTTCATCTCCCCTCTTTTGCTCTCCCTCCCCCCTCTCTTTTGCTGTCTCTCTCCCTCTCTTTTGCTCTCTCTATCCCCACTCTTTTGCTCTCTATCCCCCCTCTTTTGAGCTCTCTCTTTCATGGCCACACAGCCCCGCCCGGCCCACGTCACACCCGCCCCGCCCGCATCATGCCGACCCTGCCCCACCACGTCTGTGTCATGCCCATTCCCTCCCCGCCCCTGTCACGCCCGGTCAGCCACAGATGGCAGGAGGTTAGTCTGTTGAAGGGCAGCTGTGTTTGTCCTGGCGCAGTCTCTACTGCGCATGACAGCTTCGGATAAAAACACTTGGCCTTTTATATTATAGGATTCATTCTTAAAGAGATATTTAAATATTTATCTGATGGGTTTTTGCATAAATATATATTTATACACATATATATTTACATGATTATATATAGGTATATATATATATATATATATATATATATATATATATATATGAATATCTATTTAAAAATACATAGAACATATTTCCCTATGTGCAGAACATTGGAATATATAATATTTACAGTAAATACAGAGTTAAACACTTTATTAAATATGAATATTGCATAAATATTATCTTTCATGTTTACACCTACTTGACTGCAAAGGACTCCAATGCATATATATATATATATATCTATATATACAGTATGTATACATGTGTGTATATATGTTTATATGTGTATATATGTCCGTAAATACATATCTACACACATATATATATATTTATATACACACATATACAAATTTAGACATGTGTATGTATGTATGTATCTATATGTTAAAGATACAATAAACATAAAAAATAAAGTTATATCATTCTGCACTATGTGTTTTGTGACACTTTTTTGTCCAGCATAACAGTTCTGAGGTTGTGGTAATCATACTAGCGTAAATCTTGATTGTGCTCATGTGTTCATATTTACTTTCAACTTGTAATACGGGCAGAATTTAACATGTGCCCAAACTTCCATGAAAACCCAATATCGCTTGTGCACAAACAATAGCGCTCCACTCGTAATCCAGCCGAAAGTGTTTATTTGGCATACAAGCTAACAGACCACCACTTTCAATCAAGTTTTAGTGGAATTTTCTAAACACTAATTGTCATTTCCTAGTAATGCCTACTTTGTTGCATTAGAGTACAAACTGCAATTTAAATTTTTATTATGTCATGATATAAAGTGTAGCAGCTCATACGTATGATAGCAGCTCTGTTTTGTGTTTTAAGGTGTAGTAGATTATAAAGGTAAAGTAAAATGCCCTATCTGTGAAATCATTCAACTCTCTGAAAATAAACATTAAAGGTATATGAAACCCAACATTATTATTTAATGATTCAGACAGAGGCCCGTACTTATCAAGCCGTCGACTTTCTTGCATTCGACGGCCCCAATACGCTTGCCTAAGTTCGCCTAACATCGCTGCCGCAGACCTGAATACGCTCTCCAAAATTATCAAGAAATCTGTCAAAAAGCCGTGCACCAAGTACGGGGCGATGAGCAGCGGAATGTTGTTAACTAACCGTCATCGATCTCGCTGCTCTTCGGCTTTTTTCAGCTTTCTTGCTATACTGTCACTAAGCACGCACACTATACTATACTGTATTACCCCCTAAACCGCCGCTCCCGGAGTCCCCCGCAACTCTAATAAATATATTAACCCCTAAACCGCCGCTCCCAGACCCCGACAAAACTCTAATATATTAACCCCTAAACCGCCGCTCCCGGACCCCGCTACAACTATAATAAAATTATTAACCCCTATCCTGCTGCTCCCGGACCCTGCCACAACGAAATAAAATGTTTAACCCCTAAACCGGCGCTCCCGGAGCCCACCGCCACCTACCTACATGTATTAACCCCTAATCTTCCCCCCCTACACCGCCGCCACTATATTAAGTTATTAACCCCTAAACCTAAGTCTAACTCTAACATCCCCTAACTTAAATATAATTTAAATTAATCTAAATAAATATTCCTATATTTAAATAAATTATTCCTATTTAAAACTAAATACTTACCTATAAAATAAACCATAAGATAGCTACAATATAACTAATAGTTGCATTGTAGCTAGCTTAGGGTTTATTTTTATTTTACAGGCAACTTTGTATTTATTTTAACTAGGTAGAATAGTTATTAAATAGTTATTAACTATTTGATAACTACCTAGCTAAAATAAATACAAAATGACCTGTAAAATAAATCCTAACCTAAGTTACAATTACACCTAACACTACACTACAATTAAATCAATTAAAATAATTAACTACAATTACCTACAATTAAATACAATAAAATAAAATTAACTAAAGTACAAAAAAACAAACACTAAATTACAGAAAAAAAATAATTACAAGAATTTTAAATTAATTACACCTAATCTAAGCCCCCTAATAAAATAAAAAAGCCCCCCAAAATAATAAAATTCCCTACCCTATACTAAATAACAAATAGCCCTTAAAGGGCTTTTTGCGGGGCATTGCCCCAAAGTAATCAGCTCTTTTACCTGTAAAAAAGAAATACAACCCTCCCAACATTAAAACCCACCACCCACACACCCAACCAGTGTTCCCTCTATGGCCAGTTTTGTGTGCGGCCCAGTAGTGAAACAGTTAATAAAAGAACCATACCTTACAGTCTGCATTGTGCAGTGTTTGGTAATTGCAGGGTGTGGTTACCGAATTAACTGTTTCACTGCTGGGCCGCACACAAAACTTGCCTTAGAGGGAACACTGCACCCAACCCTACTCTAAAACCCACCCAAACCACCCTTAAAAAAACCTAACACTAATGCCCTGAAGATCACCCTACCTTGAGCCGTCTTCACCCAACCGGGCCTAAGTCCTCATCGAAGCCGGGCGAAGTGGTCCTCCAGAGGGGCAGAAGTCTTCATCCAATCTGGCCAGAAGAGGTCCTCCAGATGGGAGAAGTCTTCATCCAATCCGGCCAGAAGAGGACATCCAGACGGGCAGAAGTCTTCATCCAGGCGGCATCTTCTATCTTCTTCCATCCGACGAGGAGCGGCTCCATCTTGAAGACATCCGACGCGGAGCATCCATCCCGACGACTACTCGACGAATGACGGTTCCTTTAAATGACATCATCCAAGATGTTGTCCCTTGATTTCCGATTGGCTGATAGGATTCTATCAGCCAATCGGAATTAAGGTAGGAAAAATCCTATTGGCTGATGCAATCAGCCAATCGGATTGAAGTTCAATCCGATTTGCTGATCCAATCAGCCAATAGAATGCGAGCTCAATTCTATTGGCTGATTGGATCAGCTAATTATTACTTACTCCATGGGTTCATGAATGCAGAGACAGCTAGCTATTAGTAGCTAACATACATTAGCGCTAAGAGTGTATGACTAGACATCACAAGCTGATCGAAGCAGTGCATAGACGCATCTAGTCTGCTAGTTACTAAGACCTGCAATAAGCACTGCGCTCGCAGACCCATCCCAGCTGACAAGGGGAGGCAGCATATCGGCACAAGTTCTTCTCCTCCAGCCTCACCTTGTAAGCATATCCCCATGCACGTTTCTCACCAAGAACGCTTCCACTGCAAAAATGCTGGTGGCTCTAAATGAAGCAATGGTTTAAAGGCACACTGCCTGTGAAGAGTGACCTTAAAAGCTTGCACTTTATTGCTCACTGTACCGCTGGCTTTTAGAGAGAGGATAGGGCAGATGTGCTGCCCCTCCCAAATCTGCTACCCTAGGAACCGGACTTGTTGGCCTAGGCCATAATACGCCCCTGACGGCATGGAACATCCTGCCTTATATGGCGCCCCAAAACACCCTCCTCATTTTAGGGAATGGAAAATCAGGCTGGAGGCGATCCTAGCATCGTAGGCAGTCCTCCATGATCTGATCCCAACCTTGAAATTATGTGATAGCATTGACGACCTTGTGATTTTGTTTTTCCAGCAAGTGTTTACATCTGAACTTTGTCACGATGTTAATCACTTGCCCCCGGCATGAAGGGATTAAGCATTATATGGCAGCAGTCGTTGCAACAATGTTGGTAACATAGTTATACAATGATGCAAATACTGCTGCCATTTATTGCTCAATATACGTGCACATTCCTGAGCCTACCTAGTTGTGCTCTTTAACAAAGGATACCAATAGAACAAAGTAAATTTGATAATAGGGGGGCATCGGAAAGTACTTTTAAGTTGTATGCTCTGTCTGAATCATTAAAGTTTAATTTAAGGAATGTTATCACACCAATTGTAGTTTTTGTTATAAAAATAATTGTATAATTGTCTTTCTCTAGTTGCCAGCTTATGCCTGTGGTGTGCAATTTATGCCAACTGACACACATTAATGAGCCCTTCTAAAGGGAGGGAAAGTAGTCACAATTAAATAGACACTGCATAAGTATATGCTATTTAAAAACTATTCTGGAGAGATTTAAAGGAACACAGTATACATTTTTTTCTTGATTGAAATAAAGCACTCAATTTGAAACAACTTTCTAATATACTTCTATTATCAAATGGAATTTGTTGTCTTGTCATCCTTTTTTGAAGGAACACCAGTGCAGTACTGTTAACTAGCTGAGCACATCAGTGAGCCAATGACAAGAGGCACATATGTGCCTCCACCAATCAGCAGCTGGCTCCCAGTAGTGCATTGCTGCACCTGAGCCTTCTTAGGTTAGCTTTTCAACAAAGGATACCAAGAGAACAAAGCAAATTAAATAATAGAAGTAAATCGAAAGTTGCTTAAAATTGTTCTATCTGGAGGCTCGGGTTCCGGAGGAGGAGCTCAGGTGTGTGGTCTGCTGAAACACCTGTTCAGTATTACCTCCACTGCAGGCTCTTGGCGAAATTCTCGCGCCTAAACCCATGGCCATGGGAGGCTTGCCTAGCTGATCCACCGCTACTGGAACCAATACAGTGCCACGCCATTGCACTGAACCGTAACCTGCAGTTAACTGATAAACTTTGATATCCTGCTACTGATTGATACAATTAGCAAAAGTTGGAGGCTTTTTCTAGCCTGCAGTAACTTAACAATATACCTAAACAGGAGCTGAGGACATGCTCGATCTGATTCTCTAGATACCTGTGGATAGGACTTTCTCCATGGCTGATTGTTTGGTGGCTGTTAAAGCTGAGGTGGAGTACTGGCTGTCCCTTGCTAAGGCTTAGCTTGTGAGAGTGGCTTACCCCGATATGATGTGTGCTCCCGCTGTGGACCCGAGGCTGTCTGGCTGACCGGACCTTTGGAGACCCGACTTGTTCTCTGCGTCTGTCTACGAAGGAGTGAGGGGTAGAGAGATTTGGAGACCTATCTTTTCCATCGGTTCAGTTGTCCCCTCCCACCGGTGCTGCGTGAGGGGCACTGACCGCTTTACTCACCTTTCTGGGTCCGGAGCTGGCCGCTCTACATTCTCCGCCTCTACGTGCTGAATCAGCTCCAACGGACTCGGGCAGCAATTGCTATCACTGTGAAGTCGGGCTAAGTGCTCCCCCCCCCACCGGTGCTGCGCGGGGGGGCTGCATTGGAAAAAGGCTCCTTTCCTTCATTGTGGTCGTCCTCGGAGCTAACAGCGGGTAAAGTTGTAGCTGATTACCCACACAGAATTTGGGCTTCCTGCCTCTTCTTTCCTCGATAGGAATGTCTGAACAGATAAGGGTAAGATCTGACTAAGGGAATCACCGGAACTGAACACTACCTTGGTTGTATGGGGAAAACCGGGAGATATATTACCATCTATGTAAATCCCTAGAGTACTTGACTTTTTTCTTTTTCCAAAGACTTTAATTTGGACTGAGCTCAAACATACTATAATTGTTTAAAATATATATCTGTGGGTAGATTAAGAGTGGTTTCTGTAACCATATTACTGAAGGTTTTACACATTTTGTCATAAGGAGAGGAAGATTAGAGGAATAGTCCTCTCGCCTGGCTCTGCAAAAACTATACCACCTATAAGGTATTACAGTATTGTCTCCTACCTTGACCAGGGGTAGGCGGCAAGTAATTTTCTTGTTTTATGTTGTTGGTTACACCAAATAGAGTGGGGAACAATGTGGTAGTAAACTGCTACGTATCTATTTTTTATTTTCTTTTTTTTCTCCAAAACTGAACATACTAATCTACCCAGGTGTAGTCCTAAAAGGGCCTTTTTTTTCTCTTTGTATAGGTTTGGTTAAAATAGGGGAAAAATTTAGAAATTTAAAGATATCTCAGATTTTTTTTTTTTTTTTCTCCTCTTTTTTTTTTTTTACATAACCTAACATAATTTTCTACTTACAAAGCAGATAATTGTTATGATAGGAGCTAAATCCTGTAATTGATTGTAACATAACAAAATTTATTTGAGGTGAAACAAAGATATATAATTGTCAGAGTCTTTAAAAAACAATTTACTTTTCTATTCATGCTTCAGTATACTGCACCAATTGAGATTTAGTAAAATACAATTTGTAGAGACAGATTTCAGGTTGTTATTTGGATAGCTTGATTTATGTTCCTATACCTACATGACAAATTTGTATTAAAAGCTATAACTTTACTAAAAATGTACCTATAGGAATAAAACAAGAAGAGAAGTGAAACTCTACAATCCCTGTGCTTGACAAAAATTAAATAGGCACAGACATAGTTTAATTAAGAAAGGAAGGGTATTTCTACAGTTGTAAAGCCCCCTGAATTAGCTTTTCTATCTGTAGAAACTTACCTTAAATACCTAGCCTTTTGCTAACTAGGTGTAGCCTACTGCGACAAAGTCTATATTGTTTCAATAAATATTCCCTCTTTCCTATCTCCATGGCTGGACGTCTCACATAATTAATTAAAACACTCTATATAGGCACTCTCCCCCTTTTTTTTTTTTTTCTCCCACTTGTCTTGCACTACTCACTTTTGTCCTCACCTTTCCCTTTTTAGGTATAACTACCTCCTCAAACTTCACCCCCTTTTTTTTTTTTTTTTTTTTTTTTTTGTTTTCTCCCCACACTACGTTAATAATTTTGCACCTTTTTGATCACTTGGCATATGGATGAATTTCTACACACTGCACATAAAACCCCTTCTCCAGCCATGGCTGCTAGACAGAGGGATAGGAAATTGAAGACTACACAAGAAACTGTTACTGATATGCAACCAATCTTGGCAAATGTATCTATGTCACAAGAAGCAACAAGTATTCAAAATTTGGTTACTAGTATTTCTGATGCTCTCTCCCCAAAATTTGATGCTCTTAAAAATGAGCTCAGACAAGATATTTCCCTGCTAACACAGGAAGTTCGGCAGTTTTCTACTCGATTACAAGAAGTAGAACAAAGGGTATCTGATCTGGAAGACCTAACGATTCTACACAGCTCTAAACTTGAAACAACAAACACTAACTTGCAAAAAATTCAAAACAAACTAGAAGATTTAGAGAACCGTTCCAGAAGGAACAATATAAGAATCATAGGTCTTCCAGAGGAACAACAAAATGAGAATCTTATATCTTTTATTTCAGATCTACCGCCTAGAATTTTGAAAATACCTTCTACACATCAACCTATTTTGGTTGAGAGAGCACACAGGTTAGGACCCCTACATACAGACAACAAAGGTAGAAATAGACCTAGACCGGTCATTGCAAAGTTATTAAACTATCAGGACAAAATTACTTTACTTCAGTATTATCGTAGACAACAGCCGATTACATTTGAAGGGGCTACAATTTTAATGTTTCAAGACTTCTCAGCCGATACAGCAGCAAAAAGACGAGAGCTTGCTCCCATATGTTCTAAATTCATTCAAAAAGGCTACCGAGCAATGATAATATACCCCCACAAACTGAAGGTTATAGTGCAGGAAGAAATGCATTAGTTTAAAGAAATCAGCATGGCTGAAAACTTTTATAAAACACTTAATCCTATAGTTCAACAGTAGAATACAGGAGTGTAACAAATTGCGAAAGTTAAAAGAAGAATGTTTCTTTTTCCTTCTTTTTTTTTTTTTTCTTGTAATGCAGGTTCTCATTAGGGAAGGCCCCTGTCCTCGGACAGGAAAGGGTCGAGGGACTCCCCTCCCCCACGTGTGGGACAATTTTAAATTAATTTTTTTTTTTTTTTTTTTCTTCTCTCTCTCTTTCTCTTTCTCTATCTCCTTTCTCATTTTAAATGGATCAGGTAGATAAATGTAAAATAGTGTCATGGAATGTAGGAGGAATTTCCACACCAATTATACGAAAGGCAATCCTTACACAATTACGCAAATTCCAAACTGATATTGGTTTCATCCAAGAAACTCATTTAACTACAGAGGAAACCTTAAAATTAAAGACTTCATGGGTTAAAGAGGTTTATTTTGCTCCTGGTGTTAAGAGAAAGAGGGGGGTAGCAATATTAATAGGTAAAAAAATAAATCCAGAAATTATTCACTCGGTGGCTGATCCAGGGGGGAGATATGTTCTATTAAAATTAAAGATCGCTCAGACGATGTACACGCTCTGTAATGTTTATGGTCCAAATGTGTTTGATCCAGAGTACTGGAATACTTTGCAGTCGAAACTACTATCTTATGCAGAAGGTTTACTAATTATCGGTGGTAATTTCAATATGGCACCTCAATGCCAATTAGATAGGCTAAGACAGGATGTCAAATGTTTGAAACAAAAAAGGGATAATTTAGAATCTAAGATGTATAAAAAAATTATGCACAACCTAGCTCTATGTGATATTTGGAGAAATCAGAACCCCACTACTCAGTTGTTTACATGCCTTTCAAAAGCCCATAAGACGCTGTCTAGAATTGACATCTTTCTGGTTGATCAGCGCATTTCAACAGCAAAGATTAAGTCGGCAATAATGCCGATCTTAATCTCAGATCACGCACCTATTTCTCTTTTGCTACAACTAGCCCATACACATCCTACTTCAGCACGCTTTTTTTTCCCACATTACTTAGTATCTGATTCAAAATTTAAAAATTGGCTTGTTAATAAATATAAAGAATATGTACATTTTAATAAGGAATATCTAAAAAATCCTGAAATATTTTGGGAGACTGCGAAAGCAGTGATGAGGGGAGAAATTATTGCATATAACGCTGTTTTACTTAAAAAAATTAGATCTCGGGAAAAAGAATCAGCCAAATTTCTGCTTAACTCATATAATCAATACTTACTTAACAAAACCCCTCTTAATTGGGCAAAATATGTGAGAGCAAAAAATGAAAGGGATGCCTTTGTCCTATCCCAAGAAACACAAAGAGAGCTGAAAATCCAGGCCAAAATGTACAGGTACAGCAACAAATCAGGCAGAATGCTGGCTAAATTAATCAAAAACGAAAAAAAACACCTAAATATAGATAAACTCCAACACAAAGGAGAATATCTTACTAAACCCGAGGATATTTTGAATGTATTTCAGGAATATTATAAAGAACTTTATACACTCAAGGTCAAGGATGTAGAGAAAGTAGCTGATTTTTGGAGCGAGATTAAAAATCCCATTTTGGGTCAAGATGTTTCTAATAGTCTTAACGCCCCGGTCACGATAGAAGAGATTGGAAAAATAATATCTAAACTGTCTCTGAACAAAGCAGCAGGCCCTGATGGTCTTCCTAGCGAATTTTACAAAATCATTCTTAGTGAAGCTACCCCACACCTTTGTGCTCTTTTTAATAGTTTTTACATTGATGGCAAACCTATTCCGCCCTCTTTTTCTCAGTCCTATACAACACTGATACTTAAAGGAGGTAAAGACCCTACTTGCAAGGAGTCTTATAGACCAATAGCCCTCCTCAACGCCGACTATAAAATTTTAGCTGCAATCCTGGCGTCTAGATTACAAGGGGCACTTGCAAAAATAATTCATACAGATCAATCTGGGTTCCTAAATAATAGGAACTCTGCTGCAAAAATTAGAGAGGTCTTGGTTGTAACAGAATATTACGAGGCAATGTCTTGCGTGGACAGTGGGGGAGAGGGCATTTATGATCTTGCTATTATATCTATTGACGCAGAGAAGGCATTTGATTCAATTGTTCATGAACATATCTACTCTTCACTAAATCATTTCGGTATTAGGGGCAAGTTTACTGATTTCATAGCAAACCTTTATACTCAACCTGCCACAAAATTGATAGTAAACAATAACTTGTCTTCTCCTATTTCCCTAGGTAGAGGGACACGCCAGGGTTGCCCTCTCTCCCCGCTCCTCTTTAATGTTGCCATTGAGCCGTTGGCAATTAAAATAAGACAATCTCTCGACGGTATTAAAATTCATAACCACGAAATCAAAATTGGGCTCTATGCAGATGATCTGCTTGTCTATATGACAAACACTAAATTAAACATGCCGAAACTTTTTTCTATAATGGACCATTTTGGTTCTTTCTCGGGATATAAAGTAAATTTTACTAAATCTGAAATATTCTGGCTTAGAAATAATAAAGACTCTATAACAAATATCCCGCTTAGACATGTTTCGGACTCCTTTAAGTATCTGGGGATCTATATTCCAATCAAAACTGCGGATCTCTATAATCTCAATATTCCCCCAGTGTTGAAGCTGATTAAAGAAAAACTTAAGAGCTGGCAAAATCTGCCAATTTCACTATCTCGCCGGATTGCTTTATTTAAAATGGCCCTCCTTCCGAAACTACTCTACATTCTTCAAAATACACCAATAATATTATTAGAGAAAGATGTAAGATCAATTAACAGTGCTCTTATAGAATTTCTCTGGCAAGGGAGGAGATCAAAAATATCTATTGGGAAACTCTCGGTACCGAGGGAATACGGAGGATTAGCTTTACCTGATATACGGCATTACAACCTTTGTTTTCTTGCGCGTATAGTCACAGACTGGATTGCGTGTAACAACTATGTTTTAAATAATGAACTGGAATCCAATGTCTGTTATCCATATTGGCCATCCGCATTGATTCATTTAAATTTAAAAGAAATTCCAACAGAAATCAAGAAGCTAAAAACAATTTACAACCCGTTGAAAGCGTGGCAAAAAATAGCAAAGCTTCTGTCAATTAATAGCAAAGCCTCCCCATATCTTCCGATATTAGGAAATCCCAAATTCCAGGCAGGTATTCACTCTGAGGTCTTTAAGAGATGGTATTTTGCTGGTCTAAATAAGGTCTATCAAATAATAGACAAAGAGAGACAATGTATCAAGTCATTTCAGGAATTAAATACAGAATTCAGGTTATCAAATAAAGATTTTTTTGCTTATTTACAGCTTAGGCATCTCGCGTTAGATTTAGTTAAAGAAAAAGGCTGGAATTGGAATATGGGTAAACTTGAAGATTGGTTGGTGTTAACTAGGAATGGTCGTATGTCCATTGCACCATGTTACTATTTCTTGGGTGTGGACAAAGGGGTCCCTGTCTTAACACAACTGACCTCACATTGGAGTGTATTAATTGCTCAAAGTAATATAGAACTAAAAACTCTCCAACTTTCAATTAAAAAGGTTACACAGAATACATTGTCAGCTACATGGCGAGAGGCTCACGTTAAATTTCTGCATAGGGCATATTTCACTCCTGAGAAAGGCTACCGATGCACCAACTTAGGATTCAATAAGTGTCCTAAGTGCTCATATATGGCAGCCGACTTTTTACATATGGTGTGGTATTGTCCCAAAGTTAGGACTCTTTGGTTCAAAGTGGAATATTGGTTAAAAAATGTTTTAAAAATAGCCCCTCTTTCTCTAACACTATATCAGGTAACACTCTGCATAAGGGAAGAATTGGGTAAACAGAACAGTGAAAAAATTGTAATATCTGCTCTTCTAGCCACAAGATATTTAATTTTCAAGAAATGGAAGAGTAGGTCAATCCCAAGTCTCCTTGAAATAAAAAACTGCATAAAAAAACAATGCATATTAGAACAAAGGGACACAAATCTAGATAATGAACAGGACATCAAAAGATTTTTTGACACCTGGGCAATATTCTTAAAAATATTCTCTCCTACAGAAATAAATCATATAATTTTCCCTTTTCAACATTCAGAAATAGTTTTATTAGGAAATTGGTAGGCAATAGGAAGATGTCCAGGTTTTTTTTTTTTTTCCCACACGGGGGGGGGAGGGCGAGAAACAGGGAGGGTTATAAAAAAAAATAAAACCCCAAGACGCTGTTCCTTAGATAAAATGTAACAATACTATGAATGGTAATTAAGATAATATTGAATATATATGTTAAGAAGAATTAACATAACATCGTTTAAAGTAAGTAAGGCCATTGGGAGGCTTAATGGTCTTTGCAATTGTGGAGGTTTAATGGTTTTTGCAATCTTTAACTCTTCTTTTGTTTCTTATTTTCTTTTTTCTGTGCAAGATAACAAATGTATTTGTTTTGTTTTGGAATTGTGTTTTGGTTCAAAAAAAAAATAAAAAAAAAATATTGTTCTATCTGAAGCAAGAAAGTTTAGTTTTGACTTCACTGTCCATTTAAAGGAATATGGAAGCTAGGATTTATCTGCTGAAACTTTGCTTCTTTCTATGGCAACATATCGAGGTAGGCTCATGAGTCTGCAGGTATTTTAAATAGTGTGTTTGCTGCAATGTTTGTAACAATAGCCTAGAGTAAATACACCACTTGTAAAACAAATAACTTATGGAATAACTTGCTACAAATCAAAACATTGCAGGATTCATAAAGATTTGTACCCACACCTCATCACAGCTGCTAGTTGGTGAATTTATTATAATTACCAGGGCAGCGTCTATTTAGTACCCATTCAGTTCTTGGCACATAGAAAAGGTTCCATTGTGAAGGAAACTGAGAGAAATGTTACAATAATAACCATTTGTAAGGTGTTTGCTAAGTGTTACAGTTATAATTATTCAGTTTCCACATTGTTAGCGGTTCTTGTTTTGTCATGTGTGAGACATCCTGTATTGGGCACTGCAACTATATATAGCAAGAATGGCCACTAATGCAATGATAGAAATGGTAGGTGAGGCAAAGTTCCATGAGTTTCTAACTTGCTTTTACAACAAGGCATCCTCAGGATCATCTATTCATCTATCCCAATGTTATCTATATATTTCTCAATACATGTGCATACTCCTGAGCTTACCTCAGTATGCTCCCATGGAAAGGAGCCAAGTGAAATTTGTATAAAGAAGTAAATGAAAAAGGTATTCTTAAAATTGTGCAATGTATCTGAATAATGCAAGTTGTATTTTGACATCAGTGTGTACAGCTTTTAGACTAGTACCCTGGAATTCTGAATGTATCCAATCTGCCCTTATTCTATATAGGTTTCATATGGCAGAGAAAAATACTGAATAAAACCAGTTAGAATAAGTGCACACTCGTTGTTAACCACATGGCTCCTTTATTGTGAAGCTTTAGATGCATTGATATGAAAGGAATAACACAGGAGCTTGATAATATTTATATGTATTGGATGTTTTCTAAAAATATTTGAAAAAAATTAAGAGTTTAAAGTTATATATGTTCTTACATGCTTTAAAGGGATATTAAACACCAAAAATGTTATTGTCTAAAAAGATAGATAATGCCTTTATTTACCATTCACCAGTTTTGCATAACTAACACTGTTATAGAAATATATTTTTAACCTCTGTAATTACCTTGTATCTAAGCTTCTGCTGACTGCCTCCTTATATCAGATTATTTGACAGACTTGCATTTCAGGCAATTAGTGCTGACTCTTAAATAACTTCACACACATGAGCACAATGTTATCTATATGAAACACATGAACTAATGCCCTCTAGCTGTGAAAAACTGTCAATTGCATTCAGCAAAAAGGTGGCATTCAATGGCTTATAAATTAGCATATGAGCCTACCTAGGTTTAGCTTTCAACTAAAAATAACAAGAGAACAAAGCAAATTTGGTGATAAAAGTAAATTAGAAAGTTGTTTAAAATTACATGCCCTATCTGAATCATTAAAGTTTAATTTAGACTTTACTATCCCTTTAATATGACCACTTAAGGTATATTTTGTTTGTTTTTATTGCTGTTTAAATTATATTTAGTGGTCATTCAATGTATATAATTTTTCAAATAAACATTTAAAATTTAATTGAGTTGCATTACAAATTTAAAATTCCATACTTCCAAAACAATCTATTAAAATAATTGAACCTGATGAAGATATTAAATTATTGTCAAAGTAATCATGTACAGTATATAAGAAGTTATATATAATACATAGTTATATATTAGAAAGTGAGTGCTGCCCTTTATAAATAGACCATATAAGGATGATTGTTGGCCATAGCATTTCAAACAATTTTATAGGGACATTAAAGCAATATTTTCATATATGAATAGCATTCATCAGCAACTAAGCTCTGCATTGCATATAATGTGAATTATATCATATAATGTTGTCACATTTTGCAAATCAAGATTACCCTTTGATACACATGGTGGAGTCCATATTTCTGATTTCCTTTGCTGTAGCCTATTTACAGATGTAAATTACCTTCTTCTTTGAGCTAACCAATCACCAAGTAGAATGTTGCAGGGTGAGCTAAATTTCACATTACTTACATTTATTGGAGGCCCTGCAGCATTTCTGGAGGGAAATGCAACAAGTAAACTTTTAGAGGTATTTTACAGCAAAAGCAGGCAATAAAAGTAATACATATTGCAAGATTGTAACATTTTCCCTTAAATAAATATGACATTTTTAGTTTAATGTTCATTTCCCAACTCAATTGCACATATTTCTAAAGCATGTGGTACATTACTTACAACCCCTTTTAAATTATGTGGCTAATGTTATAGATCCAAAGTTAGCATATATAAAAACATGCAACAACATTAATGTCATACATTTATCAATAACCACAATAAAATATGATATGCTATTGTGATGTAATTATGTACTTCCACAATGTTATTTGATGCATGGGGAGATCAGCTTAGGTGTTCTTGAAACATACAAGTGCGTCAAGTGTATTTCTTTAAGATATTAACATATTAACCCGTTAGCTTTCAAAATCTAACATTGGTAAATGCAGTTTTATTTTGTGTGTGGAAGGGGAAGATCATTAACAATTTCTTCATCCACCATTTTCTTTAATCAGTTATTTGTGCCTTCATTTATTGAGGATTGTTGCAAGGAATCACAAACGATATCTTTGGTCCAAAGAAAACATTTCTAAGTAAAACAAAACAGGAAATAAAACACAATAAGTAAGTGGAAATTAGACTGTATTTTCATCTAAACATTTTCATTGTATATCAGTGTATTTATTCATTGAAAAAATAGATTTTCCTGTGCTGATTATACCTACATTTTGTAATATTAATAAAGGATTGTCCCTGTCAGCCAATACAGCTTTGGGAGTTGTCCCTATCAGCCAGTAAGAAAAAAACAGTAAGGAATCAAATTTGCACAAAACAAATTTTCTAGTAGTTTCAGTTTAAATAGCTTTTTTTCACACAAAAATTGTTTAAAAATATTTAATTGCACTTTCATTGTAAATAATTTACCTTTAATGAACTTCTTTGAGTGTGTTTTTTTTAGTGATGGCTTTAAATGAATGCAGTGCTGTAGCTGTATGAATAAAACTTGTCTACTTATTAACACTCTGAAAAGCTAGTGTTTGACGGAAACAGAACAGGCGCTTCATTGTGAGAATATAATGACACTCAAGCACCGCTCTCAGCCAAGAAGCCTGGCGGGAACTGCCAAAAGCAGGGGCCTCTGGGGCTTCAATGAATGCAGTTTTCTACCTCTGGATGAAAATATCCTCATATATTCGTGAAACATATACACTAAGAAGAACTCTCCAGTAATACTAATATCTTCAATGCTTATGTTACCTAATTGGTCCATTTACTGAGCAACATTGTACATTAGTAGATCAGCTGTACAAAATGATTTGACTAACTAGAGAGCATTTATTAGCATTGTTCCTAGAAATAATTAATTAAGACAAAAAATAAGCAAAATCATATTTTAAACATAGAAAATAATTCTAAATGAAGGTGAAAACAAAAAACCACAAAGAGGGATGCTAAACGCTAAACATTTTTGTCATGCAAATCAAAGAGCACTGTCTAAACATTTAAAAAATGCATTTGCATAAAAATTAGATTATGTTAAAGGGACATTGTAGCCAATATTGGAATCCCCATGAATGCATTTTCAGTTTTGAATATAAGTATTTTTGTCATATACATGTATTAGTAAAAATGCTTCTAATAAAAGCTATAGCTGTTTCAAAAGTGTATTTAAGTATGCACCGTGCACCCACATGTTAAACACAGCACCTGCTCTGAGGGCCTAAGGTGCTTGTACCATCTGGTAATGACTGAATTTGCTTATTGCTGACTATGATACGAGTCCCACTCGCGCTCTGGGCAGCTGCAGCATTTAAAATGCTGATGCACTGAGAATTTCTAGCTACGCTTCACATGCACGTGCAGAGTAAAATGTTACCATAAAAACAGTGATTTACTAGAAGCATTATATAAATATATGTTTCTATTCAAAGAGTCAATTCATCTATGTGCATTTAAAGTTTGACCTTACTATCTCTTTAATTATAAATATCAGAAATAACAAAATGCACATTTAGCTCGCTGGCTGATAAGCAAACTTTACCACAGATTAATTGGATAAAATTGCCTACCTTGTTTTTACATATATTATTAATTTAATTGTGTATGTATGATTTTAGGGCTTTCACTTTAATCATGAGAAGAGGACTGCAGCCAGTTTACTTTTGCTGGTTAAAGGGACATTAAACACTAAATACATGCTAGATAGAATGATGCATTCAAAGAAAAGATTAGTCCATGAGTAACATGTAGATGTATTTTTTAAAGTTTCATTAGTTGTTTAAAAAGTGACAAAATAAGTGTAAAGTTTTAGTGTCTATAATGAGCTGCCATGTTGTAACTTGTGTTACCTTCTCTGTTGTGGCCAATTAGGGACAGTTATAAATAGGTCACTAGAGTGTGCAGCCAATGGTTGTGCTGGATTTAACAGTGTTCTGCACTTCCATTTCTAACAGGAACTGAAAAGCTCACAATTTCAGAATGGAATTACAGGCAAAGAGGACAAAATAAATAATGAAAGTATATTTCAGAGTTGTTTTATTATATACAATTTATCATTTTATATTACCATCTCAAAGTGTTTAATGTCCCTTTAATGTCCAGAAATGCTTAGATATTTAAAATCAAAAGGTGTTTGTTTTTCATCACAGGAACATCCATTAAAAAAACAATATCAAGACTAAGGGGCATATTTATCAAAGTGCGAGCTAACATGATACGATGTAGCGTATCATGTCCGCTGCACATCAATAAATGCCGACAGCGTACACTGTCGGCATTTATCATTGCACAAGCAGTTCACAAGAACTGCTTGTGCAATACTGCCCCCTGCAGATTTGTGGCCAATCAGCCGCTAGCAGGGGGTGTCAATTAACCCAATCGTATTAAATTCGTGTTGATTTCTATCCGCCACCTCAGAGCAGGTGGACAAGTTATCCGGCGAGCCTTCGAAACTTGATAATTTGGCCCCTAAACCTTTTAAATGCCATCATAAAGATGCAGCACATAAAGAAACTATTTTAATGTACCTTAAACAAAACAAAACTATTTTATATTCAAAAGATTTTTATATTTTCTGACAAAATTCCCTTATAACCAATGACTGAAAAATAAAAAAAATTAGAAAGAATTCCCCTTCTATATTCCCTCTATCTTTCTTTGGATTCTACCTGCTCTACAGCCATATCATTACAGCCTATGAGCTATCTATAGAGAGACAGATTACGAATGGCGCGTAAATGTTTGCGCGCAAGCGATAAGGGGTTTATCGCGGGGTTTGCACTTGTTGAGTTTATCGCTGGTATTACAAGTTGAAAGTAGAGGCAATTGCTTGAGTGCAATCATGATTTACACTAGAATGATTACCGCAACTTCAGAGCTCTGGTTAACTGTTTCACAAAACAATAAAGTTGCTCAAAACACATCAACAATACATTATAAAGTACAGTTACACTCATATTTACACCATCTAATATAAATTATTTAAACAAATATTGCACAAAAAGTTGTAAGGGCTCAAAGATATGAGATCTCAGGTCTTAGATAAAAGGCAGGCAAATGGTTAACATTGAGATAGATACATATACCTAAAGATGGATATATATGTGTATATATATATATATATATGTCTATATATGTGTACATATGTATTTATGTATTTATATGTGTATATATGTATTTACAGACATATATAC